>NC_021165.2:5772812-5802839 GCF_000331145.2 Cicer arietinum | reverse complement strand
AAGAGTATCTCCCAAAATTTCTCGAGAATCCTCCAAAAAGTAATAACTTATAAATTACATTTAAATTAATGGGTTCACTCTCCATACATCATTACATTCTACTCTTTTCTCCAGTGCATTACAGTGAGTGCACAATTGCAAATTGAATTGGCTCTTCTATCGTCAAACATCTCATTCTTATTAATAACAGTTCCATTAATAAATTTAATTTTAATATTTTTAAATATAAATTCAAATAAATTATTGTCATAAATATATAATAGAATATAATTAGTAAAATTAAAATTTTTAAAATATTTTTTTTAAGAGCATATAAATGCAATTTCTTGTGATTTTTCCTTTTTAATTAACATTTAATGTTGGATGAAGGGTTTGAGTTAAAAAAATGTGGAAAGGGTGGTGTATGTAGTTATGAGAATTTAATTTGCTTCTGCTTGGCTCAGGGTAATTTATTTATAAATATAAAAAGTTAAAACCCTTTCGAGACAAAGAAACTAAAAGTTGAGAATGAAAACGAATTAGTTTAAAGAAAGTGGCACTCGGGAGGACCAGTCCAATAGTATATAGGACATTGGCTAGTTCCTTTTATAACTAGTTCATTAATTAATACTACTAGCCTGTTTGCCTAAACAAAACAATTACTACTATTTTATTTATTGTACCATTAAATTGATCGGAATTCCCTGATAGCATTTTAAAATTTACATATTAGTGTTCGTTTGATTAATATTAGACAATTTAAATTTAAATCATATTAAAATTGTTTAATCCAAATCAAATAATGAGTAATTATCAAACAGTGTGACCGCGTCAATTCACTTAATTACATCACTTGAGTGTTGTGAATTAATTTTTCAAATTAGTCCAACACATATTGATGTCTTAGATAATTTCTTTTAAATGAATAAATTTGCATTTAAGAAATGATAATAATATTTTAGTAAAACTATTATCTTTTTTTTAGATCTTAATTTGTTGCTATTTAGGATGAAAAAAATATTTATTAAATTATTATAATTAGAATTTGTTTAACATTTTTTAATTGATAATAAACTTAATTAAATAATTAAACTCAATTAGTTGATAAACTTCAATTAATTATAAAGAACCATTTAAAAAAATTCGAGTTTAAATCTTGACTATAACAATTATTTGTCTTGTTTTACTTATATTACTAGTCAATAGAAATAGAGGTTAAGATAAAAAAAAAAAAAAAAATCAATGATGAAATTCATATTTATTGAGACATTGTTAGTCTCAAGCAAAAATATCAAACGTTTGACAAATAAAAAATAAAAACCTTACTATCAAACTCACCAGGTTTACAATGATTTTAATATAAAGATGCAAGCGAGGAAAAAAAAATACACATATTCATTTATACAAATTCAACTTTGAATTATTTTTCACTAAATCAACAAATTTAAAACCATTGAGATATACTTATATCAACTTTGAATGAATTCCCACTAAATCTATTAATTTACAACCCAAATGGAACATAAATACAAGTTTTCAAATTGAATTTGAAGATGCAGAGGTTTACTCTTAATAGAACAGATACAATTATTACATTAAAAATAACTGATGATAAAAACATTCATAACAAAGAAATTTATTTTTCAATTTAGTTCATAGACATTTAGATTGCTTTTGGTTCTTGAATGATTTCACACTTCTAGATTTTTTATATGGTTGAAAATCTTGTGCTTTGAATACTCGATTTTCAACAAATTTTTAGCTATTGAATATTTAGTTGTAAGTTGTATATGTACAATTTGTAGTTTTCTTTAAAGTTAAGAGTTTGTTTTATATATTCCGTGAAGAAATAAATTTGTTATCACATACAACAAAGTTTTCAAAAATAAATTAGTTGCTTTTGTAAGAATGGATAGTGGTGTTACAAAATTGTTTGATTCAAAATAGACATGTTTTTGTTTAAGAGCTTGTTTCACAAGTCATTTCAAGTAGCTTATAATTTTTTTTTTTTTTTTTTTTTTTTTTTTTTTTTTTTTTTTTTTATATTTTATTTTATAGAGTTTGTTAAAAAGTTGATTTAAGTATTTTATAGTTTATGACTTATCTTTATTTAATTTTTTAATTCTATTCTTATTATTGTAACTAAAATCATTTTTGTATCCTTTATAATTTATTTATTATAGTTTAAAATAATAATTTTAATATCTTAAAATGATTTAAATAAATAACTTATATAAAGTTAATAATAAATTTTAAAATAGCTCTAATAAATAATATTTTAATGTAAATAATTTAAAATATTTATTTATTATAATTTAAATAAATAAAGTAACTAAATAAATAAAAATATATATTATAATTTAAAATCATTAATATTTTAGAGTAAATAATTATTTATTTACTTTAATTTAAAATAAAATAAAAATAAATAGAAAAATAAATATATATATATATATATATCATATTGATATATTTGAAGCCAATAGAAAATAAATTTTAAATTACTACTTTTAAAATATTTTAAGCATGAATTGATTAAAAAAATTATTTAAAAATGTTCTTTTATGTCAATTTATATTTTTAAGCTAATGTATCTATTAATTTTATCAAACATTTCAATTAACAACTAATTTTATAAAACAAAACCTAAATTTAAATTTTACATTAAATATATTATTTAATGCCTTGACAATCGTCTCTCTAGTGTATTTGAATATGCTAGACACATTACTTGAAGACCTTATGATGTTTTTTCGGTATAGTACTTTAAACACATAATCAAAAGATGTGTTTGGATACTATTAGATACATTGAATTGTTGTTGTGCTTTAATATTAGACCATGATCAGATGATATTAGAAAATATTTTATTATTTTATTTGCAAACTTAAATAAATATCAAATGATAATTTATTGTTTTATACTTTGTTATAATCAAAACAAATCAAATATCGTGTTTTTGGACCACTTCCTAAAGTTATATACGAGAATCAAATTGAGAATTCTTCTTCAATGCAGCCAAACTGATTAGTGTTTTGTTTGCCTAAAAACTTTATATGCAATATTACCACCTCCATTTCATTTTATATTTTTACATCTGTGAATTATAACTTCAATACATGTATATCTACACATTGAATATCTAAGTATTTCAAACTATAATAAAATGTAATAGTAACAATTACAAAAAACAACATTTGTAAAATTGATCAATAGCAAAATATTACGAAACACAATATTTAACAAACTCATAATATTTAAAATATAACAGATGGGTAAATATTCTTCTAATAAAAATTTAAATAATAAACTTTCAAGGAATGACTTATTATTCTAACAATTTTTAATATACACAATACCTTATTTTAGTTAATTATAAAAATAATTATATATAACTATTACAAACAAAAGTTGAGTCTAATAGAGTAAACAAAACATTAAGAATACCGCAAACCATTGCTCTAATCGTGGTTGAAAGGGATAGATAATGTTTCAAATGTTTCGATTAAATCTCTAATTTAAACGTGGAAAATAAAATTATATTTAACAACACAATTGTTTGGTGTTGTTGACTAAAATAGTACAATTATTATGTTATAATTTTAGAATCAATTTTTTAGACATAAAATATATTTCTTTATACCTAAAAATTACTGGTAACTTATTAATTAATTAATTAAATCCATTTGAGGCAACATGCGGTCACAAGAAGAAAAGGAAATTGGACGGAGCAAGCATATCAAAAATTAGATGAAGATAGAAAGTTAAAATCATATTCTTCGCATTTTGAAACTTTGGTGGCTGGCTACCCCATTATTAAAAAGAAAATTAGAAAAGAAACACGTTTATTAAAAATATATACATAAAGAGTTGTGGAAATTCATTTGCCTGTCGCTAACCAGAGTTCACAAGGTAGACCCGGAATCATTGTATAATTGGAACGAATATTACAGAAAAAATAGATAAATGGAGAAAAAAGGTCGGTCTAATATTGATCAGAAATATTTATAATAGATTTTATAAGAATTTGGGTTCAGAAACCCATAATTGCATGTCATTTGTTAAAAAAATTAGATATATTTGATGTGTTAGAACATCAATTTAAAACTACATTATATTATATTATAATGTTCTTCAATACATTTTGTTTGTGGAAGTTTCGTGATTAAAAACTTTAAAATCATAAAAATAAAAAATAAAAAATAAAAAATTGTAATTTTATGTTATTATATATAATTTTAAAATAAATATAATTAAAATCAAATATTTTAATATAATGTTTTGATTAGACCTTGACCCAACCATTCAAACATATAAATTGGAAGTTCATGTAGGTCAACTAGTGTGTTCACTCAGGATTGGTCAGCTCTAACTTCAACGGCTCAATCTCATTAATGCCACAATTTCCTCCGCCAAGAATTGCAATAGTTGTAATTGTTACAATCATATGGTAATTTTGTGCTTTGGGTTATAATAACCTATTTATATACAATTCAATTATATTCTCTATTTCATTCCTCAACTTTTTATTCAATCAAACACATAATTGAGGTTTTGAGCAACTATTGCTCGTACCACCACCTTCTGAGAAGATAAAATATTGTTCCGTCAAATTCTCTTCAATCTGATCATCCTTCATAGTCTAGTCCATATCAAATATTATAAATAATCTTTTACATTTAATCCATATCAATAAAATATGGCAAGAGGGAACATGAACATTAGATAAAAATATTGTTGGTGTATCAAGTGTAACTAAGAATATTACATTAAATAAAAAAGCAGATGTTAAACACTAAAAAAATAAAATAACTCATATATTCAATACATTTAAATAAGAGTGAAGAAACATTAATCAATTTACTTGTGTGATTATTTTTAGTTTAATACGATGATCTTCAGAATCTCTCACAATCAACCACCATAACATTTTTATGGTAAAAAAGGGAGTATAGGAGAGTTAGAGGAGTCATAAGAGCACCCTGACCCTTTGGAAGAGGAAGGGGGCAAATGAATTGGTAATACAAGTGTATTTGCACCTAGTATGAGTTGTAAGGCTTTAAACCACTTGGTGGGTGACACATCAGAAAGAAAGATGGTGGGGCCAAGGGAATTTTGTGTATGTATACCAGTTATGGCACGAGTTACCCCGTGAGAGGGCGTGTATGTTGAAGGGGTTTAAACCAAATAAGGTTAAAGAGGGCAATAGGGTAACAAAAGTAATTGGATAGTGTGTTAAAAGTAAATGCCGTTCGGGAACAACAACTGGAAAGTGGTTTACAGTGTGCTCTAAATTAAAGTTTCATATCAATATACCCTCTTGTCTCGTGTATAAACTAAAATAACGTTAAAAAATAAAAGTTAATGTATTTTATTTAAATGTTCATAATTTTATCAATTTTTCTTTCACTTTACTTTTATATATAGTTTATATCGAATGGAGTAGTGTAATATAATTGTGAGGTATCTGAATCTCTTAACTACTATTTTATTTCAAAATATAACAAAAATAAATTAAAAAATATGTTGTAATTAATTTAAATTTCAAATTAAATATATGAACTTTCTTTAACATTTAATCGATGTGTATTAAAAAATATTTATTACAAAAAATCAACTCCTTAAATAGATCTCTACACCTAAGTATTAATAGTTTCTAATTGATTGGATACCTTGCAGGGCCGACCCAACACATTATAAGGCCTAAAGCGAAATTATTAGACATGACATTTTCAAAAATTAATAAATAAATTATTAATATTTTATTTAATAACTATAGAAAATTTCTTTAGTAGAATTAATTGCATTTTAAAATTTATTTTCTCTATATTTTTCAAAAAATAAAATAAGACATTTCAACTGTTCTACGACAACATCAAGGATCTTTTAGTTGAAGAAAAAAATAGTGTATATACTATCACTCCAATAATTCATGTTAGTAATATGTCCACTACTTGTCTCCTTATTTCTCAATTTATAACTAATATTTCTCGTGAACAATGTGTTCACTTTTTATCTCATAACTTCTCAATTTATAATTAATATTTATCTCATCTATACAATGATATTTTACAAGACTGAAAAACAACAATATCTTTCATACAAGACGATGTTTATAACAATATACTATTAATAATACGGTGAACACTGATATCAATCTAAATAAAGAATAATAATTGAAAATTAAAACTTTTTTGGAGGCATGTAATTATAATTGAAAATTAAAACTTTTTTTTAGCGTGAATAATAAAATACTTTTTATAACATATTATTGTAAAAATTAAAATAAAAAATATTTTTTGAAGAGGCCTAAAACCGGCTTTGATACCTTGGACAATCACAAAAGAATTTAAAAGTTGATTATATTCTGAAAATAAAAATAAAAATAAAGTTCGTTAATTGATGTTTCGCATTCCCGCTTGCAACTTGACCAAGCTCACCTAGTGTTTCCCTTTTGCACACTATAAATACACTCTCAAACTATGCATATCGACTCGTGGAATTTAGAGAGAGAAAGAAAGAGAGTACTTGAGATAGCTTGAACTGAGGGTTTTCACTTTTGAGAAAGATAGATAGAGTGTGTGCTTGTGATAAATAATTTTAACTATTCCTAGTTTCCAATAGTTCTATATATTCAATTCAAGAAATGGCCATGACTCGTGAATCTTGGGCTTTTGTTTTCGGCCTTCTAGGTAGATACTAGCCATAGTCATGCATATTATCATTAATCATTGTTTTTTTATTTATTTATTATTATTTTAAGATAGAATTTGCACCTAGTTTCAATTTTAATTTAATCCACTTCTTTCTCTATCACCCTCACCCTATATTCATCATTATTCTCATCAATATCATCCTATTAGCTCCCCTTAAGTTTGTTATGCTTGTTGAGAAAAGTTTTTTGGAGTTATACATCGCAAATCAATACCTAAAAGTTGGCGTTATTGGCTTTTGATGTCCCATTGTTTTTTATTATAAAATTTTAATTCGCTATATAGCACGATAATTGGAACGATAGGTAGCATGTAAATTGCATGGCATATTTCTAATTCCAACTCTAATGTTAGTAGTACTTTATTAATAAGTGTCTTTCACAATAAATAGTTTTTAATTGCACAATATATTATATATTTAGTTCATAAAATCTTAAATTTGAAGATGATCATTTCCAATCATGCAATATTGAGGGGAAAAAACCAAATAGTAGTACTACTGAAATAAAATTTGTTGCTGATGGATTATTTTTTGTCTTTTTGTTGTCGTTTTTACAGGCAACATCATTTCGTTTGCGGTGTTCCTTTCACCATTGTAAGTGATTATTTTTGTTTTGTTGTTATTAATTATACAAAGTAACCATATATTTGTTTTCTTATAACTAATTAATTATTGAATATAAATATGAATATGTTTTTTTTTTCAGGCCAACTTTTTACCTAATCTTCAAGAAGAAATCTACTGAAGGATTTCAGTCACTTCCTTATGTTGTTGCACTTTTCAGTGCAATGCTTTGGATTTACTACGCATTTGTCAAAAGAGAAGCTGCTCTACTTCTCATCACAATTAACACCTTTGGAATTGTTGTTGAGTCATGTTACCTTATTGTCTTCCTAATTTATGCCACAAAGAAATCAAGGGTATATTTCTTTTAACTCCATACACAGCCTTATATTTATTTATTTTTTTTATAAAAATATTACTATAAAATTTAAATTGTAATTAATAATAATAATTATTTTTTCTTTCATAGCTTTCAACCATAAAACTACTTCTCTTGTTGAATGTGTTTGGTTTTGGAGCCATGCTTCTATCAACTCTCTACTTGGCAAAGGGAGCAAAACGTCTTGCTATCATAGGATGGATTTGCTTGGTTTTCAACATAACTGTATTTGCTGCACCTCTCTTCATCATTGTAAGAATTAAAAAATAATAATTGGAGTAGAAATTTTAAATTTGAATATTTCCAATATATTACATGAGCTAATTATAATTAATTAAATTATTATGATACATGCAGAGCCGAGTCATAAGAACAAGGAGCGTGGAATACATGCCGTTTTTCTTGTCTTTCTTTTTAACCATTAATGCTGTTATGTGGTTCTTCTATGGTCTTCTCCTCAAAGATTATTATGTTGCTGTAAGTTCAATAATTCATTTTCACTTTTCCCATTTCTTTGTTTGGAAGATATCTCTTTAACTTTATATATGTTTCGCTTTATATTTTATAATGTCGACATAATTTTAGAAATTTTAATTAAATTTTTGTGCGCTCCATTAATTTGGACTTCCCATGAAAAAATTTCGGAAGTGCTGTATGGACCCCCCTCCCCACTCCCACTATTATCAATTATTACATTAACTATTTAATTAGAAAACTCGATATATAAGACAAGTTAATTAGTTTATTATTTGGGATAAATAAAAGTACATATATTAGTTTGATTAAAAAAATGAGTTTATTAATATTTTGATTTTGGATGATATATGCAGCTTCCAAATACACTTGGATTTGTATTCGGCATAATTCAGATGGTGATGTATTTGATATATAGAAATGCCACACCAGTGCCACTAGATGGGCCAGTGAAGGGTCAAGAATTGAGTGGTGGCCATATTGTTGATGTTGTGAAGATTGGATCCGACCCCAATCGTGGAGGAGGTGCAGTTAGCAAAGTCTGATTTTACCAATGAGAGTATAAATGTGAAAATCAAGGGATCCATGACCAAAAAAAAAGACTTAACCTAAACTTTCAATTTCATATGATGTATAATGCAAGAACGTGCTTAGTCTATGATATAAGTGTTTAATTTTATTAATGTAAAGGTGTGGTTAATTTAAATTTGGTGTAATTGGCAAGTGTGGCCATATAAGCAAGACATATCAATATTAATTCCTAAGCTTTGGCCATATATTATTCTCATAATAATTGTACTACTACGTGTAACGTAGTATATTCTCTTCTCTCAATGTAACCCTCAGTCAATCTCATTTCAGTTCACTTTTCCTTTGTATACGTTATATCAATTAATGTTCAAGTATTAATATTAATGAAAATCAATTGTTTTAGTAATTTAATTTGCTGTCTAGTACAATACCAATTATAATTGATAGCTACACTTGTATTCGAATTTTAGAATTCATCGCTGCAAATAAATAAATAATTCTTTTGCTACTAAATTATGTGACTGATTTAGAGAGGGATTTCATTTTTTTTTTTCTTTTAAAATTTATCTTATTAACCAAGTGTTTGGATGAGATGGTTTGAATCTCTTTCCTCTTAAATAAAGATTAGAGTTCGAATTCAGGTATAGGAATATAGTATAACTCTCGAGGGAGAGTTTTACTAGTCATTGTGATCTTACTCGACTCAAGAAATTAGTCTTTATATTTGCATACAGAAGATAACTGATACAGACAAAAATATCTTATTAATTGAGTTTACTCTATTATGATTTCGTTATAGTTATCCTTATGTCAAATTATAATTATGGCAATTGCTATAGTAATCAAATCATCTATAGTTAAATGTTTATCAAAAGTAAATCCATGATATGAATGGGAAGGAATGGGTTTTGATTGCTTTTTGATCATGTGTCATAGACAAGGGGACAGATAAGCCCTCCCTAAAAGATCTTCATTTTAAAAACAATGTTCATCATGATAACGGCATCTTTCTAATTAGAAGACAAAAATACCGAACACTATATGATTATACATACTAATTATAAGTCTAATCTAGTCAAATTTCATTCCATCTCAAAAGGGAAAGTGTAGGTACGTTAATTAAAATATATAAAGCACTACCAATAATTAAAAATTAATTAATTAAAAGTTAGTTAAACTTTTAAATTACAACGTCAAAACTATGAAGATTGACTCTTAATTAAAATTTATTTACGAAGATCTGCTCAAAATATCAACCATATGAGATATATAAGCTAAAGTCAAAACAGAATAAAGTGCTCATGAAACGTGAAAGTGAATTGCTCAAGGCCAAGGGAACCCACATGTTTATTTGTCTTTTCTTTGCACCTTCACCCCTCCCTTGCATTTTTTATAATGAAAAAACACTTTTTCTTCTTCTTTTTTTTTCACTATTGTCTCATCAACCAGGTACAATAGTTAGTTCTCACTGAAATAGTTACTATTTTAGATAGTGATTTGAGGAGTAATTGTACGTGTCTTGTAGATTCATTAGGTGCATAGCACGGGCACAAATTAATATTATTATTGTACCTTTCTTTAAATTAGATTAATTTTTATGCACAATTAATAATGTAAAAAAAATATTATTTTGTCAATCAATCACAAACCTAACACTTGTTTTGTATTTTGTTTTGCAACTCTCTTAATATCCTTTATGCTTGGAGTGTTTGTTGTAATAATTAATTTCACCTTTTCTAAAAAAATCACAAATCAACCATTAATTGTATGACTTTTAAGATATTTTTTTTAAAAAGGTAGGTTATATGACTTTGAAGATATAAATAATTAAAGCTAGATATTTTTAGCGATTTTAATTGATTAATACTATTAATATAAAAAAATATTTACGCCGTATATGTGAATGTCAATTAAACCATTTTATAATTAATTAATACAATAAAATTGAATATTTCTCAAAGGTGGACTTGATATTTTGTATTAAGTAAAATGAAACCCCACCACTTCAGCCGTTCAACAAAAAAAATGGCCACCATTTCATGTTTTGTGGCTAACCTCAATTGCATGGTAAAACACAGCGAACGTATCAAAATAAAAGGTTTATATTCAAAGAATAAAAAGAAGACAAAAGTTAGGATTTGTATATTTTATATTTAACTTTATGTCTTTTTTTTTAATCAATTCTAACAAAGAGAAAAAGGTTGATAAACCTTTTTTTTTTGTATGTGTTGTTAATTCGATTGTGCTTTCAATCAAATGTCGCGTTCTGATCAATAGAAACAAAAAAAAAATGAATGATTTGTTAAATTCAAATGGCTCAAATTTATTGATTTATTTATTTTGTTAGATAATCTCAATTAAAGGGAAACGGTAGGCGGAGGAAAATGCACTAACTAAATAAAACGTGATATTACGAAATTAAAGAATGGGCCAACGCACCATAGGCATTATAGGATGATGAGTATGCGTCTCAAGATAAGTATTTGAGGGCTTTACGCAAATAAGTGAGCCAAATGGGTTGTTCTAAAAGTTGCCTATGATTGTGTTGAAAGATAACATTGCCATGCATGCACAATACTTGGTTGGCTTGTTCCCGTGTTCAATCCTACAAATGTATGTGCCACCATGCATATAGGTAGTAGATAAGGGGTGATGTAATAAACCACTTCTTCTGGTGTACCTTTAATTAAAGACATATCTCTACGTACTAAAACCCCATTAGAGTATTTGTCAACTATCAAACCATGCATGTCTTCATCGTTATTCTATTGCTTTATTATACATCAATCAAATTATCAACGTTAATTACATTTACATGTCTATGAACTTCTATACATATCAAGAGTAAATACACCTTTAAATTCAAATTGTAAGGTTGCATTAACTTTTTGTCTTCTAAATTTTCTAACATGGATTTAATATATATAAATAATTAATATAAATAAACAAATAACAACCATCAATATTTTAACATGATTTTTAATCAAATTTATCACTCTCTTTAGATGTATTAAATGATTCATTTTTATTGTTCACTTAATTTTAAATTTATCATCAAAATTCTCAATTTAATTAATGTAATTATAGTCTCTACATATAAGGATCGAAATTAGTCGAGTTGAGTCAAACACAATCAAATTCTACTTATAACTCGATAAAAATTGATTCATCTTGAAACTCGACTTGTATTTGATATAAATATTTTTTTAGCTTGAGCTCGACTCAATTCAAGTTCGTGAATAACTTGATTCAACTCATTAATTAGTTCGAATCACTTAATAAAAAATCAAATTCTTTAAAACTTTGACTTTTTAATATTATTATTGTTATTATAAAATCATTGTCTAATTGAAAAATATAAATATAAATTATATCAATGAAAAATTCAAAAAAAAAATTATTTAAAATTAGTTGTCTTTATATTTCTATTTACTATTAATTATTTTTCTCCTATAAGTATTTTTCAGCAAAATATAATCAATACACATAATAGTAACATATGTAAAATTACACATTTCAACTAACGATTGTGAAAGATAGAATTAGCTAACAACAATACTAATATTAGTTGATAAATCAATTATATATACACACAATCGAATACCTCAAGTTCAACTTATTTTATAAACAAATTCAATTTTCAATCATCTAGTTCACGAGTCAAATTCAACAAATTTATTGTGGAATCTCCAATTATGTTTGAGCTGGCTTGAATAATTGTCATTTTTATTTGTATGTATATACCAAAAGAAATACAAATTTAATTAAAATATAATATATATATTCATGAGATTTAAATATCATTCTGAAATATTGATTATGTCTTAGAACGAATTGATCGAGTTCTACGATTTTAAGGAACAATTTTACTCGAGAGATATTATTCCTCAAATTTTTGTTTTTTCATACATACGTACTTTTTACTTTAGTAGCTAACATCAATTAATTGTATTAGCCAATGATTGTCCCATAATGATGTCTGAGATATATATATCTATGATTTGGTTATATTATATAGTTGATTTGATTTATCGGTGACTGGTGCTGTACCTTGTGTCATGCAACAACTTTGTGGTGGACCTTGCTTAGCTCATGCTTTAATTCAATCATATCTTACTCTTCATACCTTTTTCTTTTCTTCCTCTTTCCCCTAATTTTAACGATTAATCATCAGTTCAGTTGCCATTACCGGAAATTAATCTTAATACGTGTTCTATTCAACTCTATCATTTTGTGCCACATCACTCATTAGAGATTTTATGTTACGCGTCACACTCTGTTTTTTATTTTATTTTTTACAAGAACAAGAATGCTACAATTGTATCCTCAAATAATTCGATTGGCCCGTAACAAATTGTGTAACACCAATAAATAGTGATGAGATTGTAGTGTAAAAAAATTTGTATTAATTTTTGGTGACTAGCTAGCTTCTACCATTTAATTTTCAAATAGTATAGATAATTCATAGATCGCTTGTTCTAAACGACATTCTTGTGTTAATTAGTTGACTAATTTCGGTACTAATACTTTCACCGATGGAATTTAGCTCCTCATTTTATTAAGGATGACTTCTTCTGTAATTGGTTAGATCTTCGAAAGTATATAGGGGAAAATTGATGAATTTAAACGGTGAATTATTGATTAATCCATTAAGATCCAAAAAAAAAATTAGTTAAAAAATATCAATCCAATTCATCTATTAAACATAAAAGACAATATAATCTATCCATTGTCATATTGTAATGGATAGATATCTATCCGATTCATTTAATAATTTTTTATCATTCTAATAAACTAGATATCTACAATAATATTAATAATTTTTTATTATTTCTAAACAAATTATTTTTTATTTTATAAAAATATTTTTTAATTATTTAAAAAACTATTTTTTATATTGTTTTAAAGATATGTTTTTTATAAGGATAAAAAGAACACTCTTTTTTAAACTTTTTAAAACAGTTTTTTATTTTGAAAATAAATCATTTTATTTTAAAATAATAAATAATATATTTATTAATTAATACTTTTAATAAAAGAGATGGTGGTCGATGGCAATAACAACGGTTTTTTTCGGTGGTGGGTGACGGGTGGTGACAGCTAATAGTAGCGATGATCGGCGGAGGCAGATGTCGATGGAAATGGGAGGTAGTGGTGATAGACAACGGCAATGGTAGCGGTAGCCGTCTATTAAATTTAAATAAATAAAAATTATAGTTTTAATAAATAATTATAACTTTTTTTCTATATAAATATTATTAATATACAAAAAAAAAAAAAAAAAAAGTCCATTGAACTTTTCATAACAAAGAAACTCGTCGGCAGATATTTAACTTAAGATTGGTTTGATTGAATTGAATCCATTAACAATTATATTGTATATTTGGTTGATTAAATTAATTGTAGATATATGAATCAAAATGTCATCTCTACTCAATACTATTTCAAATAAAGCTCTTTGTTTCAAGGTTTTGGACTTTTTTTTTCTTTCTATTTTTTCAATACTCTAGTATTTTCGTTAGAATCCCAATTGTTATAGTGATGTATTCAATATTATCATTCCAATGAAAAAAGACTAAAAATATATCCTAACCTAAATTTAACCTTTTAAACTTAATACGGTTATTATTATATATTTATATAAAAAAATCTCCTTGCACGCCAAAGCCTTCAACTCCTTATCAAAAATATATGTCAACTTAAACCCTAAGCAACCAATAAATAGCATACTATACAACCAACAATAGTCACATCTAATTACATTAATAGATCGAAGCTCTGATTTTTTTAACCCGATAACACACCTAATAAGAAAATAGAAAGGAAAATGTTTGGATATTCCATTGAATATCGAACAACATAATATTTTTTTCTGAAAATTTTAATGAGGTAATAAATTTAATAGATAAGCAGCAGAAGATGTCGATGGTGGTGGGTGGCAGTGACGGACAACGATGGTGTCAGAGACATTTGTTGTTTAATTTATAAATAATATAATTTTAAAAAGTAATTATAAAATTTTGTTTTTTTATATAAATATTATCAATTTAAAAAAGAAAAAGTAAATATATTTTATTGAATTTTTCATACAAAAGAAAGTGGTCAATAGATGTTTAACACAAGATTGGATCAGTTGAAATTAATCCATTAATAATTATATTGTGTATTTAATGAATTAAATGGATATAAGAATCAAATTGTCAACTCTACTCAATGCTAATTCAAGTAATACTCTTTGTTTAAAGAGTTTGTACCCCTTGACATTTATCTGGCTTTCAATAAAAGTTTGACGTGTTACAACTGATTGAAATTATTGTGGTGTCAAGTTCATTGGTACCAATTATTATAGTGATGTCTTTGCATGTAATCATTCCGATTAAAATAAGACCAAAAATATATCACAATAACGATTTAAACTTAATGCGGTTATTATTACATACACAAAAATCTCCTTGCACACCAAACTCTTCAACTACTTCTCTATGGTTGTCAAATACGGCGTCCGACTATTTAAAATTCAGTTTTAAGCGAGTTCTCGAGCAAAATTGTCACGGTTATAAAGAAACGATGTTTTTATAATTTAATAAAAATAAATTTATAACTGTTATTTTTTTTATTAATTTATTAATAATAATAATAATAAATTTATGATCCTTACTTTCTTTTTATTAATTTCTTTTATCATTTTTAATTATTTATATCATGTATTTAATGTTTAATTTTTATTAATTATAAAAATTTAAGTTCAAGTATATTTTAAATTTAAATTAAATAATATATAATAATATTAATTAAAATATTTAAATTAATATTTTAAGTTGTAATAAAATTAAATATAAATAAAATATTAATATATAAATTAAAATTGTAAGATCTAATATAATTTTTAAGAGTTAAACACTAAATCTTATTTAATCTTATTTAATAAACAAATATTAACTTAAACGTTAGAGATCTACAGACATCCAACAAATTTCATACTGTACAACAAAAATGTCAAACCTAACTACAATAGATATAAGTTCTAATTTTTTAGCCGAAGAACACACCTAATTAACTCATTACTTTCATTTTGTACCCATCATATCTCGCCTTGTTTAAGGGTACAGTTGTTGAAGAATATATTGTAGACAGTTTCCATGATGGGCGGTGACGGGTGATGGGCGGTGACGGGTGGTGGCGGCTAGTTGTAGCAATGGTCGACAAAGGCAAATATCAACGGTGTTGGACGGCAGTGGTGGCGGCAGTTGTCTATATAATTTTTTTTCCCCTATGCAAATATTACCAGTTTTAAAAAGAAAATGTAAATATAGTTCATTCAATTTTTCATACAAAAGAAATCGCTCCATAGATGTTTAACACAATGTTGGATGAATTGAATTAAATCCATTAAAATTATATTGTATTTGATAGATTAAATGGATTGTCCATATAAGAATTAAATTGTCAATTCTCCTCAGTATTAAATCAAATAATGTTATTTGTTTCAAGACGCTACAAGAAAACATTCAATTTGTGTTCAATTTACGAAAGATTTTGTGGCTGAAAAAAACTTTTACCAATTAGTGATTGTAAAAGTCCTCACAAATATTAAAATTCAAATTAGTAATTAATAGTAGTTGAAAAAAAGCCCCGCAAATAAAAAATATTTTTTGGATTGATTGTAACATTTGTGACAGTAAAAAACAATCACAAAATTGTTAGAGATAAAAGTTATTTGAATTTGTGGCAGCTAATACTCTCACAACAAACTTGATTGGTCGAAAATATCATCTGAATTTTGTGGCAAGATATACCTTAACAAAATCAGAATGTTTGAGCATTGTGAGAGCTTATACCGCCACAAAGTATGGCTGTGTAACATTTTTGAAGGTTTAAGCCGCCACAAAAGTTACATTTTCTAAGGGTCAGACCCGCCACAAAGGCAATAGAGCAATTGACATTTTATGACCACTTTGACCGCCACAAATGCCCAATTTTCTCCCTATATATCATTTTTACTCTTATTTCTCATTTCTACATTCTTTCTACATTTTGTCTCTACATTCTCTCCAAAATTTATATCTACTTTGTCTCTACAAATATTTTACCTCTATAAGAACAGAAGCGCACCTAAGAGGGGGTGAATTAGGTGTTTCGATTTTTTTTTTCCAGAGATTTAGTGATTGATTTTTCTGATTAGGGTAGTATATGACAAAAAGTAAATGACAGAAAAATAACAAACACATCAATATTATCCTGGTTCCCTTTATGACCAATGGTACATCCAGTCATGTTGCACACTACAAGAGATTTCTCCACTATTATTTGAATATGTACAAATCTCACCATAGGATCTCTACTACAAACTTGTAACACACTTCCTAATATAGCACACCAGTATCTTATATGAGACTACTTGAAGAAAGTACACCACTTTCTTCACAAACAATATAATAACTTCAATGATTTTTCAACAAAATGTTCTTAACGAAGAACAAGAGTTTGATAGTTGTACAATGATATCAATCCAATATTATTTCAAGTATCCTAGAGAACTTTTCTCAATGATATAAAAATGTATTGCAAGTACTTGAAATAAGAAAAATAACTTTAAGAATATTTTAAAAAATTGTTCAAAGTTGTTCAAAACTGAAGTTATAGGGCATTTATACTCATATACATCACTTCAGATCAATGACCATTGTTCCTAGAGGTTTGATGAACATATGCAATGATACATAACCATTTAAGAAATGAAAAATTGTATTGTTCTGCGGTTGTATTCGGCTACAACTTGTGTGTAGTCAAATACAAATGTGTAGTCTTAACTACTGACTTAGCACTTGTATTTGACTACATTATCTCGTAGTCAAATACAAATGTTCAGTTTTAGCTATTGACTTAGCACTTGTATTCGGCTACACCATCTCTTAGTCGAATACATATGTTCAGTTTTAGCTACTGATTTATCACTTGTATTCGGCTACAACATGTTGTAGTTGAATACAACATTGAATTTTGTCAAAAAAATATTTTCAAACATTGTTCATGCATTTTTGACACTTTGAAAATCATTTTGATGCATATGCTAAAATGAAAGGTTCCCATGTGTATTTGAAATGTAAGAATATTATATTGCACCATGTACCTTTACATTATAAAACTTCTAGTATGTTTGACCATAGTTGACTTTGATTATTTGACTTCTTTTTGAGATTACAACTCGATCATGTTCATTGGTTTTTGTCTTCATCAAAAAACATAAGTGTTTTACATCCTCAACTTTTATTTTTCTTCTAATTTTCTCTCTACCTTCTATCTCAAGTTTCGATAAGTCTTTACTTTATGTTTTATTTTTTAATGTTATTTTTTTATTTGAAGTTATTTATTTAGCGAATATTATTTAATTTGCATTTTGAAAGTGGTGTTATTGGATTGATTGCGAAGAGTTGTTATTTATTCGTAAACTTAAAGTCAAACACCATTCGGCATCAAGTTAGTATGAAATGTATTTTAAATATAAATTAGTAATTTATATAATTATTATTAAAAAATATTATATGGTTATAAATTATTTTTAGAGTGTTAATATTTTATTTTAGAATGTAGAATATATTATTTTTAAAAATGGTTATGATATTAGTTTTAAACTTTAGTGTTAGTAAGATTAGATAAAAAAAAAAAAATACTAGTAAAATATTTAAATTATAAAAAATTTACTCAAATTAAAATGTAGTTATTTTGAAATATTGTATTTTGTTTGGTATTAATAATTTAATTAATATTAAAATTATATTTTTGTTTTAATATATAATATTTTTTTTAATTATATTAATATTAATTTCGAATTTTATAAATAAAAAATAGGCTTAATTTCCATTTTAGTCCCTCTATTATTACCAATTCATGGAAATTGTCCCATTATTTTAAAAGTCGACAATTTTGGTCCATCTCTCATATTTTCGAACTAAAAAATGCGGAATTTACATATTTCT
The DNA here is from genome assembly GCF_000331145.2 of Cicer arietinum. Taxonomy (NCBI): domain Eukaryota; kingdom Viridiplantae; phylum Streptophyta; class Magnoliopsida; order Fabales; family Fabaceae; genus Cicer; species Cicer arietinum. The sequence continues at coordinate 5,784,221 of NC_021165.2, read as the reverse complement.
AATGACGTGACATGATATAGAACCATCTAAATACAATAATATTTATATGTCATTAATTAAATTAAAAATATGAAAAAATTTCAAAGTTAAAAGCTAAGTTTTTACTACGTTTTATTTCAATTTTATGTGTGTTAATCATTTTACATTATCGCATCATATTGACGTTATTTAAAACATCTCACATCATCAATTTTTAATTAAAAAAATCAGAAAGAGAGACCAAAATAGATGGACTAAAATTGCAATTAAGCCTAAAAAAGATTAATAAAGTTACTCATTTTTTGCGGTTTAATCCCTCACAAATTGAAAACTTTGTGGCAGCCTAATTCTTACAAAGTGTAGTTCTTTTTCATCAACTTTATCTTCTGTGACGGCCTAAACTCTCGTAAATTTGTGGCGGATTTTTTCGTCATAAATATGGGACTGCTTAGCCTTAACAAATAGTAATAAAAAAAATTAAATATTGTAGCTATTTAGACTTTCACAAAACTTTGTGACTAAATTATTTATTACTGTTTTAGACTGCTATAAATTTGTCTGTAATGATTGTTTTTCCACTTTTTGAAAGTTTTTGACCGCCACAAATAAAATATTTTCTTCACAAATAAAATATTTTCTTGTAACTGAGAGTTTGAACCCCTTGACTTTTGTCTATTTTTCAATAAATTTTAGAGTACTAAAAATCATTAATATTACTATAGTGTTAATTTCCTTAGGAAACCAGTTGTTATAGTGATGTCTTTGCATGCTATTAGATTTAAAAAAATATCCTTGCATATCAAAAGTGTTCAACTCTTTACCAAAAATAAATGGACAGCTACAACAACAAATTGCATACTATACAAGTTGAGGGGCGACGAGTGGTGGTGGCTAGTTGTAGTGATGGTTGACAGAGGCAGATGTCGATGTGTTGGACAGCAGTGGTAGTGACGATTGTCTTTTTAATAATTAAAATTTCTTTTTCCTATATAAATATTATCAATTTACAAAAGAAAAACTAAATATTATTCTTTGAATTTTTGTACAGAAGTAGTTGCTCTAAGAATCAAATTGTCAACTCTACTCAGTATTTATTCAAATAATATACTCTTTGTTTCAAGAGTTTAAACCCATTGACTTTTGTCTATTTTTTCAATAAAATATAGGGTGCTGCAAGTGATTAATATGAATGTGGTCAATTTTGTTGACATTCTAGTTGTTAGAGTGATGTATTTGCATGTTCTTATTTCAATAAAAAGACGAAAAATATATACAATTTGATTTTAACTTTTTAAATAGGGTGTACAAGATCCGGTGGTTTGTCTCACGAACCCGATCTGATTTATAAGCCACTGGTTAAGTCTGATTTGGTCTAAAAAAAATACAATGACAAAATAAAACAGACAGAATAATAATAAGATTAAAAAAAAAAGGACTAGGTTTGGGTCACCCTCTGGGTTATCCGTCCCGTCTTGTCCCGTTCCAAAATACATTAATAACAAGCGTTTTTATTTTTTATTTTATTTTTATTTTATCTTATTATTGATTTCACTCCACCAACTTAATTTAAGATTTGAAAAAATTTGATCTTCCCTAAATCATTTATTTCCTTATTATTATTATTATTATTATTATTATTATTATTATTATTATTATTATTATTATTATTATTATTAAATAATGTTGTTTTGATACTACTTTTAATGAAAGAGTAATACTATTAGATGGTGAAAAATTTATATGTCTAGTAGGTAATAGGTTACTTATTTTGATCAAATAGTTTGTATTTTGTATGACAATATTATGAGTTACTAGATTTGAATGAACTGTTAAGTGGTAACCTATATAGCTTACTATGAGTTATTTAAATAAATAAATAAATTCTAAAAAAAAAGTTAAGATTTATTAGTTGGCTATTCGTCTTGAGATCAACTCGATCTCGTCTATTTCGTTCCGTCTTTTTTGAACCCGCAACTAATTGAGTTCGACCGAGTTAAGGGACGAATTAGAGCCTAAAAATTGATTCGGTCAAATATCAAGATCGGGTAAGAGACACACCAAATCCGACGTACATGTAGTTTGTACAAACCACCAACAAATTGCATAATATACAACAAAGAAATAGTCACACCTAATTACAGAAAATATAAGTTCTGATTTTTAACCCAAGAACACACCTAACTAAGAAAAGGAAAGGAAAGTGTCTCGAAATTACATTGAATATCCATTTAATAGTGTTAGTTTTATTAATATTAATTTTTTAAGGCCTCATGTTGTAACTTTTTCTTATATAGAAAAATTTAAACGAGTTATGTTCACGATCTCGTTTTAAATCCCGTTTTAGATTTCCATATTTATTAGGTTGGCTATGCACTGATCAAGTACTTTATTATGGGATGGATACTTAGATATAGTACACAATATCTTATATTTTTAAATTGAATTTAATTCAATCTTATAAAATCGATTTATAAGATAATTAATATTTTTATTTTCTATCTCTTATCATATCATATTATCATATGAAATTTGAGTTTTTCTCAAGAAGATAATATTATGTATAACTTATATATATCGAAGAAGTGCTCAATGAAACTAATACTAGTACGACCTTATTACATTACATAGAACAATTTGTCACGATTAGGTTGTTTAACATCGTCACGTAACATGATACGTTTAATGTATCCTGGCCAGAAACCCCGTTGGATGGTCCATACTCTAAAGTTATTACATTTAATACAACATCGATCGCTTAATGAACTACGCTTGCATTTGCATTTACCAATTATATATATATGTCGATAAATGCAAAACATTCACGTTTTAAATAACAACATATAAATGTTGTTTGACCATAAAAGTTAGCATACCAAAAAATCATTGTAGTCTCTTTAAATGGAAGTTTAACATCTGATCACTCTCTTCTATATAGTTTCCCCACCCAAAAAAAAGGCAACCACATAACTAAAGGAAATTGAGGGAAAAAGAAACATAATAAGGACCATTTTGTTGGGTATCCCATCTGAATATTTGAACAGAGAAATCAGTTAACAAAGTGAGTTGGCTGGCATGGCTTGATTGACGCTTATTAGTTAACAATAAAGAGGTCATTGGATTCAATTGCAAAAAATGGGTCTTTCGATTTGCAAGTGAAAAATGTTTTTTTTCTATAAATTCATTTTATATTTATTTATTTTTTATATCAAACTTTTGATGAGTGATTTCAATGGATATATTCTTATAACAAAATAGATTTTATTATTATATTTAATTTATTTTTACAAAATCAACTAGTAAAATGAAAAATATCTCTATTTTATAAACTATTTTGTACCTTATGTCTTTTTCAACATGATACTTCTTTTTTTTTCTTTTTTAAATAGAGTCGTCCACACAACATATATATAATTGTATTGGGCCACAGATTTTATGGTACAGTTCTGCATGAAACACGAGACTTGTGTTCTTTTATTAGAATCGTCGACAAAACAAATAATTGTATTGGGCACACAATTTATGGTACAGTTCAACATGAAACATGCTGAAATGGGTTGGGCCTCACCCATATTTAGAGATAAATGTTTCTCAGATCCAAATTATTTTGGATGTACACGTATAAAAGAAATTAATTTATTTGTATTGTTTGTATAAAAATTATTTATAATGTCAATTAATTATAAATGTTATATCATTGATAATATTTAATTTTATTATAATTATTTATATTTTCTCTTATACAATTAATTATAATTTATCAATTATATAAAAAAAATTACACTCGTGTATGTATGAAAATTAAACTATAAAAAAACAACAATTTTTATGTGAGGAAATTCACTTCTAAAATTGTGGGATTTATACCAAGCAAAATATATATTTTTAACATGTAACACTTTGCCATGCATAGCGCTGAAAAATATTAATATAAAATTAATGAAGAAGCCTCCCCTCTAATTAGTTATTTAAACTGCTTGTATTATAGAAGCAAGGTTGGGTATGATGCTATTGCACTTTTGTTTGAAGACTATCGCACTATTACTTGTCTAGCTAATTAAGCGATACATAACACAAGGACGGTTAGAATAGAATCATCATAAACCTCTATCCAAGAAAATAAATCATCATAACCATATGAGTATGACTATTCAGTATTAAATATTAAAAATTAATTATTCATAAGAATTTAAATTTCATTTTTAATTAAAATAATATTTTTTTTGGGTTAATTTTTACTTATTTTGTAGTTGAATTTTAGATTAGTAAAATCTTATTCTTATACGTTCTTTTTAAATTAGTAAAAGAAAATAAAATAAAAGTTAGATTAATAGATTCATTCTCTTACGTTAAGTTTAATTGGTAAAGAAAGGGGAAAAAAAATAAGAGGAAAGAAAGTAGAAAGATAGATGATTTTGTTAGTTGTTTGTGTTAGTACAGAGGCGGACCTAAGAGAATGGTGAATTAGGTGTATATAAATTTTTTGATTTTTAGAGACTTAGTGGATTATTTTTTTATTTACAATTGATGTATAGAATACTGAAAATGGCAACAACAAAAAACACAACAGTTTATCCTGGTTTCCCTTATAACCAATGGTACAATCAGTACTCTTGCACACCACAAGATACTTTCCACTATTATTAGAATAAGTATAAGTCTCACCTTATGACCTATGTTACAAACTCCTAACAATCACCCTAAGATAGCACACCACTCTCTTAGTTTACAACATTTGAAGAAATAACACTACTTTCCTCAATTTACACAATAACTTATATGATTTTGAAACAATCACTTTGATTGAATTCAATAGTGTATGACAATTGAGTACAATGATAACAATCTAATATAATTTCAAGTACAATAGAGAATATTTCTCAATGATATAACAATGTATAATATGTACTTTAAATATGAAATTAAGACTTTGAATAAATCATAATATTTCAGAAAGATTGTTCAAAGTTGTTCTAAGATTGATGAAAATATTTTGAAAGAGTAATTTGTTAAATCTGAAGCTATGAAGTATTTATACTTTTTAGACATCACTTCAGATCAGTGACAATCGTTCTTAGAGGTTTGAAGAACATATGCAATGATCTATATTGAATTTGAACTAAAAAATTGCATTGTTTCGCAGTTGTATTCGGCTACAGGAGGAGTGTAGTCGAATACACATTTTTGTAACGTTCATTTTTATTTGAGTTTTAAAGCTTGTATTCGAATATACATTTTTGTATTCAAATACAGATGAGTGAACTTTGCCACTTACTTGGTTTTGTATTCGGCTACACCATGTTGTAGTCGAATACAAATGTGCAGTATTAGCTACTGACTTATCACTTGTATTCGGCTACACCATCTCGTAGTCAAATACAAAAATTAAGTTTTAGCTATTGACTTAGCACTTGTATTTGGCTACACCATCTCGTAGTCGAATATAAAAGTCTAGTTTTAACTATTGACTTGAGTTTGTATTCGACTACAACATGGTGTAGCCGAATACAACATTGATTTTTATCAAAAACTTTACTTTTAAATATTGTTCATGCATTTTGACACTTTAAATTTTTTTTTTTTGTTGATGTATATGCTAAAATGAAAGGTTCTCATATGCATTTGAAATATAAGAATATTATATTGCATCGTATACCTTACATTATAAGACTTCTTAGCTTATTTGATTATAGTTGACTTTGATTGTGACTTCTTTTTGAACTTGCAATTTAATCATTTTCCTTAATTTTTGTCTTCATAAAAATATAAGTATTTTACAATTTAGAAGGAAGAAAAAATAAAAGAAAAAAGATTAAAACTTTCTCTCTCTTTGTTTGATTGAATAGAAAGTATAGAAAATAAAGATATGTATTTGCAAAATAACAAATATACCTTATAAACAAAAATTAACATGATAAAAATAAAAATAATAACATTAAAAGAAAAAAAGAGTAAACTATAATTTTAAACAGGAAAATAATTTCTAAAAAATAGTAAATTTAATTTCTTTTTATAAATTAAATATCCCCTTAAAATTATTTTAACCAATTGCATAGTTTTTATTAAATTTACGTTATGTTCTAATGTAATAAACCGTTTAAATTAAAATATATTATATTATGTTGCATTAAAGTTTAACGCCTAGGAGGTCAGGACTATATAGAAGCTTCAATTATTTGCAATTCAAATTGCAAGTTTATGAAATCAGCATAGTTGGAAACTAATCATACATTCCACAACAGTACTTTCGATTAGCAATGTAGCAGAGGGCACCATTTATAATTGTTATATTCACAAGAATCATGAAAATCATGGGGCACTTTTGTCTTTTTGGTCGAAATATTCGTCATTCTCCAACTTTCCGTATTTTGGAATGGGTCCCATCTTCCTTCACCTTTTATATTTTTTCCAAACCATCGAAACTCTATCCTTCCATCGTCTTTCTCTTCCTTGACTTTCTTTCCTCTTGGTTTCTTTGAAACCAAACATAGGTAAGAACCAAATAGTTAAAATTTAAAATAATTAAGTTATCAATAAAAGTTATGCTATGAATAAATAAATAAATAAATAAATAAAATATAAACACGACACGTGACTTCAATTAGTCAATTGCTGTTTGTAATGGTAAACCCGAGAGTCCGAGACAAACTTTGATATGTTTTTCTCAACTTAAGGTGACATGAAGAGTGACTTTCTTGCAACATCATCATCTTAAAATATGAGAAATTACACATAATTTTGAGAAGACTAAATCAGAAGGTGGAATCTACTGCAATAGTTAGTTGCATTTTGACGTGGAAGTATAAAATTTATCTGTAATATATATTATATATTATATATAATATATATAATATTATATATTATATTATGTAGATTCCTTAGTATAGTTTCTCTATTTACCAATTTGAACTGCAGCTTTTATAAAAATATTAAATCTTATGTATTTTAATGAAATTTATAATTTTTGTTCCACATTTTAGTTGTGAGCGTTTTTGGTGGATAATGAATATGGACAGCTGATTATTTAGCTGAATGTTGACTAAGTTGGTATGGATAACTTAGTTTGGATAAAAAAAACTATTAATTGATTTTTTTATAAATACTAAACAATATAATATATTAATTTATTTTTCAATTATTAATGTGTGATGGTATTTGAAAAGTTAATAGTCTTTTTCACTTCAATAATATGAGATAAATCTATTTTTAATTTTCGTAACTTTTCAAATTTTATGTTTTTATCATTTGAGATTTTTCAATTTTAGTTCTTTTAGATTGAATCTTCTAAGATTGTTGAGTTGGTATGTCGAGTTGGTATGCCGACATGAATTATTTAATTGAATACTTCCACATGAATTCTTATTTTCTATAACATTAATTTAAAAAAATTAAAAACACAATAATCAAAGAAACACAAAAGGAGATAATATTTTCCTATTTAACAACTCTATATTCCAAAACTCTAATATTTCAACAAAGAGATAATTTTTTTTCTTTCTATTTAATATATATATATATATATGGTAAAATTTAACAAAGACAGATTTATCATTGATTACACTTGATAGAAATAAAGAAAAATAATTATGTATATTATATTGAATCGACATAAATTAAGTCACAATTTTATTTATAAAGATAAAGAGAGTCACAATTAATTATTGATCCTGATGAGTATTATCGATCGTCATTATAATCTTCAATGATTTTTAAGTATTTATCAACAATGTACCATTTATAAAATTGGTGTGCATAAGAACTCGGACAGTAGATATTCAAACATCTTTAACAATATATTAACCCACACAAAAAAATCGTCTAGAGAAAAACATCCCATTATTTGGACCCAATTGTTACAATTTTTTTAAAAGTGATTTTTATTATATATATATTTGTTACAATTTTAAAAAAATTACAAATAAAGTTTCAAATGAAAAATTAGTTTAAATAAGTTATTTTAAAATATAATTTTAAATATTTTATCTATTCGTTGTAACCTTTTTTTAGATAATAAATTTTAAAAAAAATAATTGAAACAAAAGTTTATTTTAAACTTTTTTCTTCATAAAAGCTATCTTTGAGATATATTTTGTTTAAAAAAATATAATTTTTATCATGTAAAAATATTTAATAATTAATAATTAATATTTAAATTATTAAATATTAAAATTATTTTTTTCATCATAAAAAAATCTAAATAACTTCTATCATTTTTTAACTTTTAAATCAATTTTCATAAAAAATATTTTTTAAATATAAAATAAAAATCAACTTTTTAAAATCTTAAACTTACGATCTCTACCCGAAAAACCAACACCCATCACACTACCCCAAACCCAAAACAAAAAAAAACTAAAACCGTGAAAAATCAAAACTCACATATAGCCTCGGATCTATATATATAGCGGTGCATGGACGATAATTTGTTTTTTTTAGATTTTCTACAAATTTTCATCTATTTATAGTTTGTTCTGTTTTCAACTTGGTGGAGGACTCCATAGCTGAAGCATGAGTACCCCTTTCATATTCTATCTCAGCTTCCAACTATATCAATCCCTCAAGGAATAAAAGCTGTTTTATTTTCCATGAAGGGTAGATTAATAGTTAATGGGATACGTATTAGTAAAAGACACTTTCTATAATTGTTCCAGACTTTAGGTAATTTTTGCAATGCTGAAATAACTGGAATAAAATAAAGGTAACACACACTTGTATGTAAAATGTCAACTTTACCATGCTGGACAAATTTTATACTTCACGCGACTAAATTCTAAACCATCTCTAATGGGGACTTTTTGAAAGAGTTCTTATATTTTATAATTTCTCTACATTTATTTAATTTTTCATTTTTTCTATACCTCTTTCTTCATTTTACATCATTATTATATTATATCAGTTTTTTTTTCCCTCTCTTAAAATGTTATTTGATGTTTGGTGTCTAACTGTTAATAATGATAATTTATATATACATAAAAAAGAAAAAAAAATAACCATTGATTAGAGTTTGTTAAATAAATGAACAAAACTTAATATACTTTACTAAAATATAAGGTGAGATGCTTTACTAAGGATATAAAGTAATCAGTGAGACATATATAATCAATTTTTGAGTTATTAGATTATCGAAATTGAGTAAAAAAATGTTAGTTTAGAAATTAGTCAAATTTCTTAATTTTGAGAATGGAGGTGAAAGACTATTACATTTTTTTTATTTTTTTAATAAAATAAAATTTTCAATTGTGTGCGCATATATATGAATATATTTTAATTTTTAATTTTGATTTTTTATATTTTATTTAATTATAAGCAATAAATAAATTTGTATTGATATATTTGTTTTCTATTTTTTACACGAGCATCTTTATCCATATCGAGAATATTGTGTCAGATAGTTTATTCTTCATATATTTGAGTCACTGACGGAGCTTGAACAAAAATATTAGGGTGACTAAATTTTTAAAATTTTAATACATAAATAAAAAAAGTATAATATAATATTATATATAAAAAATTTAAGTTGGAAATTTATAAAAATATATTGATAATCAAACTCTTAACGCTTATAAGATAGAACCGACAAATTAAATTTTGGTTGATAGTTTAATTGTTATGTTTTGTCGATGTAAAAAGTTTTACACTGTGAGCACATCACAACAATTCATAAATGTAATTTTAAAGGTAATTATAATAAAAATCAAATTATTTTATTAATCTGACGATTATGATTAATTGACAATGTAAAATATCTTTACATTGTCGATGCATTCAAATTAAATCCAAATTTTTACACTATTAATACAATTTTCTTAACTACGAGGATAAAAATATTAAAATACATTGAAGCACAACACATTGTTTAAGAGATCAATATTGACATAGTGTTAATAAAAGATAAGAGTTTGGTTTGATTATAATGCGATCAATTTTAAAATTACGTGAAATTATATCTCAAATCAATAAAGATCGAATTTATTGGTTTAGTTCAATTTAGACTCAAACTCATAAAAAAATGTCAATCTAATTTAATTAATTTTGGTTAAATTTTTGGAATCAAATGATCATTTGGTTTGATTTTTATATCTCTATATAAAATTCACAATTATATCTCTAAACAAAATTCACAATTCACATAGTTGAAAGTTAGGTTGAAAATTTTAGTTTATTTTATAATTATAATAGTTGCTTTTGTAATTTTTATATAAATAATTCCCTTCAATTTTTCTTTTTTATATAATAGACATCTGAGTTATAATTTGATCAACAAAAATTGATGTATTTGACCCATGACATGGATCAAATAGTTCTTAATTAAATTATAATTAAAATATATCTTATAAAAAAGAGAGTAATATTAGACACATAACTTATACAAAATATGACACAAATACAATACTATATAAAATAAAATAAAGAAAATCACGTTTTTTATTTATATTACAATACACATTATTATATTTATGTCTCAATTTGCGTCAAATTGTATTTCACTAACATTACTAAACAAAAAAATAATAACATTTTTTAAAAAATTACTGGAGACTTTGATGTGATCGTGACCATTTTATGTAAAAAAAAAAAAACACCCCTAATTTCAGTTTTTGATCCTTAACTATTTAATTATATGTTGTAGGCCATAACTATAAATTCAGTTTTTTCTTTCTCTAGTATTTTTTATGTCTCTTATTTTGAGTCTTTCATATTTGACAAAATTTAACCTGACTCTAGTTATGAGAGATAATCAATTTTAATATCTATTTCATAAGAGAAAATAGAGAGTGTATCGTGAGGGAATTGTATTTTTTTTTCTATTTCCTTTTGCATGTTTTGATCATAGTGGAAAAGATCGACCTAATTAAATGTATGAGTGTATTATCTTTGAACCTCTATAATTTTCTTGTGCCCTTTGGCTTATTCTTTTATCTAATCATAATTACTTTTCATACTACATATTTAAGTTATTCTAATTTATTAATAATATAATAAAATTTACATTGATAATATATTAAAATTGAAGTCGAAGACATTTTATAACAATGTTGTTTTATATTTTATTTATTTTTTTATCTGCAGATGAAATGATAAAATAAATTAATACAACTGTGAAATCTTAAATTTGAAATTAAAATTAAAATATACAGTTTTATATAATTTAAAATTTTAATTAATTAAATATACATAAAAATTAAAATATATTGAACATAAACACACATTTTATCTGACAAAATTAAAATTAAAATTATATACAATAGTTATATAAATAAAGCATGATAAACAATAAATAACATTACTATTTAATTATTAATAGAAAATATTTTATTTTTTAAAATAAATAATCAATACATGAATGTATATGTAGCTATCTAAATAATAAAGTTCAATAAATTTTTTTATTGTTAATAATAAAATAAATTACAATAAATAACATTAACAAAT
>NC_021165.2:5750680-5772674 GCF_000331145.2 Cicer arietinum | reverse complement strand
TATATATATATATATATATATATATATATATATATATATATAGCTTTGTCTTAATTGTTTTTTTGTTAATATTTTTTTATCATTTAATTTTTGAATATTTTATTATTATAAAATTATTTAAACTACTCAAAATAACGGTCAATTGTACATGAAAAATAACTTTTTATATGTATAAATTGAATTCGCATATGTTTTTTTCGTAAGTTCACATGCTATACGTGTGTAACTAGTAAAATTGACTAATTTTTTGTGATGCTAAAGAAAATATCGGTGAATTGTTAATTTTGTTTTTTAAACAAGTAGCCCAATTGAGTTGAACAGTGCCCCAGTTCTTCTTGGGCCATAATAAACCCAAATTCATTCATTCATGTTATTATTCCAATTCAGACAAACGGCACCGTTTGTCCTCATGTTAACGGGGTTTGTGGACCGTATCTTTTTGTATTCTTCACTGAGTAATACAGTAATTCTAGTGCATTTGTAATTCTCGTAATTTAATAAACATTTTTTACAACATTAATTAATCTTTGTTTTGTTGTGAATACAACTACCATTTTTAAATTCTAAAATTGTAAGTGTCCGATACTTTGAAACTTTAAATTTTCAAAATATCAAATTATTCTTTTAAATTATCTAAAATAAGTTAAAATGATTTAGTATTTCATAAATTTAAAAAGTTACAAATAAAATAGCATACACTTACCACTTTAAGACATAAAATAGTTTACTCTTTTTTGTTGTTGAGTTAAGCAATCACACCAACAGAATAAGAAAAAGCAAAGAAAAAAACACAACAACAACAACAACATTTGAAGCAGCTAACTAACGAAGTCAAAACAACTTTGAAATGGTTTTACTGTGACAAAACAAAATAAGGTAATCATCGAATATATCTATCTCCTTTTTATCGTTATGGATCCTTAAACTACAGATCTTTGATTTAGTTTGTGTTTATTTGATTTGATGGAACAATAAAAATCAATTTCATTGGAAATTTAGGATTCGAAAAGGATTAGGGTTTAAGTGATACAAGAAAGAAGAAAGAGGGAAAAAAAGTGAATTTCAAATGCCGGAAGAGGATATGGTTGACATAAAGTTTAGGTTATACGATGGGTCTGATATTGGACCGTTCAGGTATTCATCTGCTGCAACTGTTGATATGCTTAAGCAAAGGATTGTCTCTGATTGGCCTAAAGGTTACTCTCTCTAGTCTCTACCCTTTTTGTCTGTTTAAATCAGTTTTTAATTTTGATTATTGCTTCCTTTTTGTTTTTATTGTTGTTGATTATTAGTTGATGTGTATTTGAGAATATTAGGTGATTAGTTGATGTGTATTTGAGAACATTAGGAAGTGTCTTTTTAAGTTTAGAACTTGTTTGCTTGTTTGGTTTGATGACTTTGATTTTTGCATATTTATATTTATGGTGGCTAAAGTGGAAAGGAGTTTCATTTCACGTGATCCTAAAAGGTCGTAGAGTTGTTACGTTCTTCTTTTTTGATTTAAAGCAGTTTTGATAATTGCGGAGCGTGGAAAATAGCGGTGTGTTCAAATTCCGCTACGATATCCTAGGAGCTGCTATATGACAATACTTTTTATCAATTGTGTATAGGGAACAACAGTGGTTTGTTCAAATTCTACACGCTATGGTGTCACTATTTGGCAACACTAATTAAAATTTCACCGAGGATTTGGGGTTGTTTTGTCGTTGCTAGTTTTGTCAATATGTGGTGTTGTCCGACTTGTTCAGTTCAGAAATGGGGAAAAAAAATGTAGCTATTACATAAAAACTTGATGATATTTAAATAATCATAGTTGTCTTGTATTGAGTAAAATCTGAACTACGTCATCCAATCTTACCAGCCTAGCCCATTTTAGGTATTTGCTTCCCTTTTATAAAGAACCATCAATTGTGTGTTGTCACAATCATACATTCATAGCTGACAATTATGATTATTGTTGGTATCAAACTATCAATGTTGCAAAAATGCTTATTTTCTATTGTAATAATTATGATTATTATTCATGAGCATGAATCTTATGTTAGTTCATTTCGGTGAAGACTGAATAATGAGGACACAAGTTTTCCATCATAATTTTAATTCACAGATTAAAACAAGCATGCGTCACTTATTTTTGCTTAAAACTTATCCAAATAGAATAAAATATCGTTGTCATTCATACACACATGTAGCACTTGGTTTTGATTAAAAATTAATCTGGATAGAGTAAAATGTAATTTTCGTTCACACAAACAAATAGTCATGTAGCACTTGGTTTTGCTTAAAGCTTATCTAAATAGAATAAAATTTTATGGGATTGTCATTGGCCACTGTCAATCTAGTGTCCTTGTCGACATCCATTAAGGACATTGATGTCAGTTCATAACCTCATATGCCAATACTGATATTAACTGATTTTTTTTCATAAGATCTCTTGCATTGCTGTAGCCAATATAACTCTATTTGAGTTATGTTGAAACAAGAAAATAAGATATTCCATTAAATAAAACTAGCTGGAACCAAATTGAAAAAAACAGAGCCCAACAAATGCAAGAATATAGTATTCTAGGCAAGAAAAAGAACCAAACAACCTGAACAGGATAACCAGATCAAATAAGGTCTGTAAAACTGAAATCTATGGTGGATAGACTGAAAAAAACTCATAGAGTTGGAATGTACTACCACACATTGACATGTGAGGGTAATGCCATTGCAGATAAATTGAACATGTGGGCATGAAGCAGAGAGGTTATGAGCAAATCCTGATTATTGATTAGAACCACTTGATTCAAATGGAGGCATTAATTTGTTCAGTGGCGCCCATGAAGGTTAAGAACTAGAACTGGCATTAGCGGGAAAGAGGAAAAGCATGCCAGTAAAGTGGGCATAACTACTAGTGTTGGCTGGAATGGTGCATGGGAGCCATAAGTAGGAGGGAGAACTATAGTGTGGTAGTTGTAGTTGGTGCTTAGTCACATCTCAGCAAACAAGGACATGGTTACTAGACAGTGATAACAGCGGAGTGGAAGGCCAAATAAAAGGCGTTTTAAATTTTTGTAACTCCATAATGGACATTGTGATGGAATTAAGAGTGTGGTAGTTGTAAATTTTTCTCAGCCAGCAAGGACATGGCAAAACAAAAGGAGTTTCAGTTTTTTGGAACTCAGCAATGGAGATTGTGATGAAATTAAGCCATGAAAGATAATACTGTTTTAATAAAAAAAAAAGATAAAACTGTTGTGATGCTATGTTGAAACTACATGGAAAAGGTGGAAACGAAAGGGATAGTATATTTCATGTCTGTTGACAAGGTGTTATGGTACCAAACACTGTCTAAAATTACCAGTTATATCGATAATTCAGCTCAAGCTCTTATCCTACTAGTAACAGCCCAAACCATAATAGTTCCTAGCATAATAAGGTTCCTACAACAATAAGAACCCTAATATTTTAAAAGTGAGATTTGTCTTTGACCCCTACCAAGAGTATAAGTTATTTTCCTCTTAATTTCTGGTCAACCTTGCTGTTATACTGTTAGATGATTGGGACACCTAGATCATAAAAGGAATGAAAACCAAGATCAGCTGCTCAATCAATTGGTCTGGCCTGCCATTGTTGATGCCACCAAATATATCTGATCGTCTCACCGTTGTTGAACATCGTTTAGAACGTTTGGAATCGGGAATGGAAGAGATAAGAGAGGCGTTGATTGTAGAAATCCAACTGAGAGGACCAACCATCCATTGGTTTAATCTATGGCATGATTCAACAAAATCTCTAACTTGGGAAAACCTCACTGAAGCTATGATGGCTCGATTTGGAGGAGGCTGTTTAGATAACAACAACAATTTCTGAGGTATTTCGTGGGTGGTTAACGCCATGACATCCGATCTTGTGTATGAACCTTCAAACCCAGCAATCGTTACACAACTATGCAACTTGAGCATGACGTTGAAGCTGAGTTTGCAGTTTTAAATCCAACGGGTCAACAAACCGGGTCGCGTGAGAGACCGGGTCAACTGTCACATTGGGCTCGTTCAAACAGGGCACATTGGGCCCCAAAGAGATTCGGACCCTAACAGGTCACCAAATCAAGCCCAATTCGGGTTTTTCTGGCCTTCGGGTAAGACCCGTTTTCAACCATGTCATTTGCAGAACTATTGATCTGCGAAACCTAGGTTCCTGCAATTCCACAAATGGGATGTGAGAAACTAACCATTGTCTCTGCTGAGAGCTGTGATGTTATTGTGATGTTAGTACCTTGTAGGGTCAGGCTCAGGCAGTGAGAAACTAACCATTGTCTCTGCTGAGAGCTGTGCTTTGGGAACTTCTATTGTTATTGCCATATTTTCATCTTTCAATAATATTCAGCACTCCATATTTGTTTTCTATCATTTTAATTTCTGTTAATATTACTCTGCTTTATCATGTGTTCTTTCATTTTATTTGTTGTACTTTTGCCCATAAAGTAGGCAAAACGGTTCTCCCTAAGTCAGCAAATGAAGTGAAATTGATTAGCTCTGGTAAAATCTTGGAAAACAACAAGAATATTGGTCAGTGTAAAGCACCATTTGGTGATATTGCGGGGGGAGTTATAATCATGCATGTTGTTGTACAGCCATCTCTAGCAAAATCTAAAGCTGGTAAGCTCTGTAGTTTCTATTTGGAATGCATCTTCTTTTAGCGACATTGACAGATTGTCAGCTTTTAAAAAAATTAATCGTGATGTTTACTATTTGGTATGAAAATTGAATTGGGTTTGCATCAGAACCAACTTCCATGTTAGCAACTGGATCTGCATGATGACATATTGGCTTGCTAATTTTCGGAAGTAGAATTATTTAAGAAACCCTCTAGAGTAATTTAGTCACTTTTTATAGAATCTTTGTACATTTCTTTGTAGAATCTTATTACTTTGAGCATTTCAATGAACATTTTACAGAAATTATTGAAAGCCAAAAGTAACACAGGACTTTTAACTGATAGACTTTTGATATCTTATCTCAGACATCTCATCTAACTGGTATTTTGTAGAAAGCGCTGCTTTTAGGTTCTGTTCAACATGCATTTAATAATGCTAGGTTCTTGTATAGACTCAATAGATTTGGTTATAATTAAAATTGAGTTTGAAGTTAAGTGATTTATGTTTGGATGTTTGTCTTCTAAAAATTAGTTTGATGTAATTTTAGGGTCAATTTTTCATTCATCCTAACAGTTTGAAGTTAAGTGTTTTCTTAGTTTGATGTGAAACTGTGTAATTTTTTTCCGTTCCAATGCAAAATCTAGTTTTAATCATTTCTAGTCAAATTGAAATTAGGAGACAAATTAATTGTGTCTGGCAGTAACCGAACATCTATACTTTTGCTAAATAAACGCTTTTGTCAGAGATAAAATCAATTCTAATGATTTCTAACTCAAAACCAAACATGCTGCCATTGATTGATTACTTCATATTCGGAGAAGTAGGAACCTCCCACCCTGTGATTTCATTGTCTAGTAAAGGGTAATATGATTATATGAACATAATAACAGCCAAAGGAGATAGCTGGGTTAGAGTGTGGGCGATATTGCGGGTCATCAACAAATATGAAGAATGTTATATGCTATGTTCTATTTTGCATGAGTCCTACAGTACCTTTGATTTGAAGGATGAAGAAGTTATATATGCATTTTTTTTCTTTTCCTCAACAGAAAAGAAGATTGATGATTCACCCAAGAAGGTTGTGTGTTCTTGTTCAATATTGTGAAGACAGTTTGTGAGTTGGAGATGCTTATCCTTAATTCATCAATCACTTGTGAACCACAGAAACCATCTGCTTGGACAAAACCCTTCTATTTTCAGCATTCCTGTGTAAAGTACGTATACAAGCAATTATATATTTATAGAAAAGTTTGTGTTAATGGAGACTTTTGAAGATGATGTCAGTCTTTTATTACAACGTCTAAAAGGATTGAAAACAATGTAACCATTGATTGCTACCATTATGCATGGTGTTTTCACTTCGCATTTTCGATGATGTGCATGATATCATATGCATGTTTGGATTCACGGTGTGCATTTTGATTTTAGTAAAAATTACATTTTTAGAGTTTCAACAAAATTGTAGGGCAATGTGTCTTTTGTCAAACTTGCCGATACTCCTATCATACACTTATGTATCATGGAAAATGAATAAAGTCTACTTGTTTATTTCTCTAAAGTGAACATAGAGTAAAGTGATGAAATCTATGGATATTTTAATTCATACCTGATTTGTTATGTATGTGCATATTAATTATTAATTTGTTTATAACTATTAATACTAATTACTTTACACTTTAAAGCTAATTGTTCTTTTAGATAAATCAGATCTATTTTTTTAGTGTGTAGCAACTATTTAACACCTTGATTTTCTAATAGCCTCCACCTTTTTGGAAGTTTACATGAATACAGGAAACAAGGGTGTGATTGGCCTACACTAAGCTTGGCTTCTTCTCTCCTTAAAATGGGATGTAGGGCCAAACAAATTTTTGTAAAAGCTCTCAAAATAAAAATTAGCTTAATTTTTATGAGCAAAAACTAAAAATAAACTACTATTAAAGTTATTACTTGCAGCAGCCTCTGTGTAGCTAATATAGTGTCCATCTTTCCAATCTTGTCTAAATCAAAATATGGCTATTTTTTTCTTTTTACAAAGAAACATAGTCTTCCCTGTGTGTGACATCTTTTAGCCTTAATTATATTGTCATATTTAAATAAATAAAAAATTTAAATAAATTTTTAATCTACAATATTATAAAAACTTAGTCCGTGTAAAATGCATCCATAATACGATTTTTTTATATATATTTTTATTATTTTTATTTTGAGTTTATAGTGTTTAAAATATTTATATTTAACTCATTTTAAGTTTAAAAAATTAAAAAACTTGTCATGTTTTAAATATGTTTGCAAAAAAATTTCAAATATATATGCTGATATTTCAACAAAAACTAAAAATATGCGCATGACAATTTTAGAAGGATTAATTTTTTTTAATTAAAAACAAAATTTTGAAAATTTACAAGGATTAAAAATTTATGAAAGACATAATTAAAAGAAAAAAGTCAAATCAAATATCTAATATATAATCCCCCGACTAAATTTCACCAATTCAACCATTCAAAAATTTTATATTACTTTATCAATTATAAGATTTTACTTAGAATTTTACTTGTATTTTAAGGGATGGAGTCCAAGGGCAGTGTATGTGTATGTCCTGTTGCATCCATCTCTGATTATGAATCCAAAATGTAAGATTTCACTGGTTAAAAGTTACTCAAAATTCTGATAATACATTCCAAAAAATATAGTCGATCATTATTAATATTTTAAGTGACTTTTAAGTACTAATTTATAGCGGACTAACATTCTTAAAGAAAAAATGTAACGTGTTTGAAAAATAATTTCAATTTGGCATGTAAGTGCTAACATATACCATTCATTCATCTATAGCTCAATACAAAATACATGTCAAAGAATTTATAACTAAACTCATAATTGATCATTTGACTGTATCTTATTATTGGAATTTGGTTTTTTGACATTATGAAATCAAATTCTTACCATCAAACTAGTTATAGCTCATTGACATGGTACGGAGAGTGGAAAACGGTTTGGTAATGGAATACCGAAAGGCAAGAAGGGCTTCATTACCAAGAGGCTTTCCACCATTAACAAGACAATCATTAATATTAATGCGTTTGAAAATGTTTGGATTAACTGAAACTGCCACAAGCAACATGAATGTCAAAATATTGCATCCACTCACACGTGACACGTACAGTAAATGAAACGCGAGATACTAAATTAGATATATGATGAAAAAGAAAAGAAACACGCACGATTTATTATTATGTAATAAAATTGTATATAAGATCGATATAGCGTTAATTAAGGGAATGTAAACAACAACAGTAATGTTAATTAACAGAACGAAACTAATAACAAATTGTAAGAAACCGTTGCCAAAATTACCCAACTTTGGTATTTTCATTCAAGATTCGATTTGGTGGAACGAGCTTACACAATGATGTGGAGAAGATTTTATTAGAAATAGGAACTTGTTATTGCTTCATATATATATAAATAAATTAAATGTCCTATTCAATTTTGATTATTCTGACTGAAGTGTGTTCCTTTCATAGGACTATCCTCTTTAACTAGAAATCAGTACTTCCTCTTTTATCATATAAGAAAAGTCTATATAATTAATTGAAAGTACACATGATATGAATTAAATGATATAATTAAATATATATATATATATATATATATATATATATATATTAAAAATTAAAAATGACCATATTTTATAGATAATTTTTTTTGCAAATGGGACAATTATTGTTGAACGAATGGAACAACAATGATATATGTTGAGGAAGATGAATATTGTTAAAAATAAAAAGTATATAAATTATTTAAAATAATTTTTCATTTTAATTAATTTTTTATGATAAATTATCTAGACTCATTTTTCATTTGAACTTTTATTTAAAAAAAAAACTTATTCCAAAAGTTATAATAAAAAAATGAAATACTACAGTTTTTTTTAATGATAACAAACAGAGACTAATATAATTAAATACTGAAGGAAATATTTTGATATCATTATAACTATTGTGTATACTTTAAGAAAATTCAAATAGTTGTTTCTCAAGTGCATTAATTCAAAAATTATATTTAACATGGTCCTTTAAATTTTAAAGAATTTACAGATAAATCTCACACATTAAACTTAAAAGAAGAATTTCTTATATTTAATCTCCGCTTCAATATATCAAATATAGTTATACCTCTATAATATAAATTGTACTTAGAGGACATTAAACATATCGTCTTTAATTGTATTAATTTGAAAATATAATTTCTTTGAATGAATATATTTTGAATAGTGAACTTTAATTGCTTTCATTGAAAAAAATTATTAAAGGGAAGATTGTATTTTCTGTAAAGTAGAGACTTTAAGTTATCGTAAATATTTTAAATTATTTAATTTAGATTAATTATACAATTGACACGTGAACATGAATTAATGCAAATTGATAGTAAAATGACTTGTGCAACTTGCTTCTTTTCGTAGATTATTACTATGGATAATAGATTAATTTTAAAGTTAGACACATAGCTTTTTACCTAATTTGTTGTGGTATGCTGATATTTTTTCAAAAAAAATTACACTAACTGAAAGAAAATTAAACTGCTCTGATGTACTACTACTATAATACTGCAGTACAAAAGAATAAGGTGGTTTGATTCGCAAAACAGTAAAAACTAGATAGAAAATACATAATTGTATAAAATAATTTTTTGCACTTTATTATGTTTGACGGTGAATTTACAAGACAAACAATAATGAAATGCAACTTGTTTGATATATTTATACACTAAACAAAATAATGTAATTTTTTTACTATACTATCATTTATATGGAGATGAAGGACAAAAAATGATGTGAGATAAATAGAGAAGAGAGAGAGAGAGACAAAAAAGAGATAAATTGTAAAAAGGAGAGACATGAGAGAGAAGATACAAAGATAAAAGAGAGAAAGAGGAGAGACAAGAGATGAAGAGAGATAAGAAAGAGTTGAGAGTGAAAGATAATATAGATAGATAAGATAAGAGAGGAGTATAAGATATAATAATTTTTTAATAAAAAATAAAAAAGTTCATTTTAGTATTTTTCATATTTTATATTTGGGACGAAAAATTAACACATGATTTAATTAAGGATAAGAATTATGTTTTTGTCAAAGGTTTTGTCCGATAGTTAAATTGTAGATAAGAATTCATTTTTTTGTTTAGTTCATTGTTCTTTGTTTGTTCAGTCCTATGACAAATTTCTAAATTAAACTGAATCCAATAAAGGTTGTTTTGTCCAGTCCAACACCCTTAATAATAATCGAGTTATTAAAGCCAAATGTTTAAATCTAATAATAAAGTCATTAATTTTTATTAAAGAAATACGAATGAGACTGTGACAAGTGATGAGGTTGGTGTTGTTGAATAGCATAGTGGCTGTTGAAGGGTGATGGCCAATATTATTTTGGCCAACTGTTCATCCAAAGAATGTTACGAAAATGTGAGGGTTGGTTAATCTAACAAAATACAATACGCCAAAGCATAACATCGTTGAAAGCATTATTACATATGCTTCCCGGAAAGATTGGCCAAGTATCTTAAGTTGAGACACTGTTATGAAAGAAGTTCTAGTAACATTTTCCTCTGACCTATAAAAAAATCACAATCATTTATATTTTTATGGGCGTTCGTACGACTTCAAACCCTGTAAACAGAACCCTTTCGCAAATTTCCTCCTCAATTTGACATTAGTGTTTCGATTGCCTCAATTGATTTTAGTATATAGTCTCATCAGTTTTGGAGAAAGAACTATACCAATAAACTTGTTTCTATGTACGTAGAATTGCTTCAAATACCATGTTAAAAAATAACAAGGTTCAATTAGCCAACAAGCCATTCCTATCTACTGGGCCAGAAAATTCAATGCTAGCAAAAAAGACAGGCAGAAGCTTATCAATAAAAAAAGAAAAAGACAGGCAGAAATTATATACAATATCTAAATGGTCCTATAAGGAACTACCTAAAAAAATAAACCATCCCACTAAAAAAATTAGGCTCCCAATGTCAATCATAGATGCACCACTCAGAAGCCCACAGTAATTAAATGTAGTTTCATCGTTCTAATTTGCCGCTTGAAGACTTCCTTTCAAGCAATCGAACCTTCTCAAGCAGCTCTTGGATGGTATTTGATGCTTCCTAAAAGGAAAGACAAATCTCGTGAGGCACATGATTGTGTACTATATTTTGGGTTGTAAACAATAATACTAAAAACTATGAATTTGGTGTTCCCTCTAAAGGGGTTACACTTCTAGATTAGGCTCTTCTAAAAAAGTTAACAATTCAATTTAGAAAATAAAGTAATTAATATAAACTATTGATGTATCAATGGTTAAGATTATATATACATACATAACCAATAATGAGTAACTATAATATCTATCTTTGTTTTACTCACTTTAGAAGAGCAAAATCTCCTCTATAGAGAATAAATTGTTACGTGAGAAAATTATATTATTATTATTTCAACAATCCCATGATTAGTTATGATGAACATGCAATATTCATCTTTTATTTGATTATTTGTTAATCAAAAGTTGATAATACTTACTTTATACTTTAAAGTAAGTTGTTGCTCACTGTAGAGAGGTGGATCCAAAAACTATGGCACATTTTTATGTATTCGAGGGATGGGAATAGGGGCAATAGGTAAGGATGTCGAACCTGAAGCTTCTTTCTCAAATTTTTTTCTTCAGCATTACGTCTATCCCTTTCTTCAGAGAACACATCAATGAGAGTTTCTTGTTCCTTGTTCATTTCTTCAATCTTTTGTTCTGCATCACGTAGCTGATAAAAAAAATAAGATATATGTCAAAATTAACCAATGAAAAAACAAATTTAGGGGGAAGATGAATTCATCAAATACCATATTCAATGTCCTCAAATTATGTTAGACTAGCTTTTCAAAAACAGTTTTCTGTTTTAAAAAATTAACAAATTTTGTTCTTAATCTTTGATCCTTTAAACTTGTTTTTGTTCCAAAACTTTAGTTTGTTTAGGAAACTAAAACAATTAACGATGTTTTTTCCTTTGTACCCTTACAAATACTACAAACATATATTAAATAAATTAAGGGTAAAGGTCTAAACGTATCTAACTATTATTTTTTAATATGTGTGTCCAAACAACCGATGCTTAAAATGTCCTAGTTCAATAAAAAGGTCATGAGTCAAAGTAAAGTGTTAATAAACCAGCTAGCTGTCTGTTTCTCCAACACATTAGTCTAAAATAAAAGGTCATGGTTCATACCCGAGTTTCAACAGATTTGCACTTATCTTTCTCATCCCGTAAAGCTTGCAATACTTCCCCTAATATTTCTTCCTCTCTCTTCTCTAATCTATAATCCAGAAACATTATAATGGAAAAGGATAAGAGTGAATGAATTATAATTATATATTCAATAAATAAACCAAGAAATGCAGTAAAATTTCTAAAATTACAATACCTCTCCTTCAACTCGCGATTTTCTTTTCTCAACTGTTCTAGAGACGATGAATCAGATAGTGGTTGCTCACAATCATTAACATCTTTTGCCTGCAGTTCAGCTACTGTTTAGGTGACATTTCCAAATAACACAACAACAACAAAATTCTCAAGATCTTGGACAGAGTTGTAATGCAATTTTATCATCAGTTCCACCAAAAGTCATTTCGAGATATCCATACTATAAACAATTTCATTAATTAAAATCATCAAATGCCTTGAATTACACATTATGATGACTGATGGTTTCCTTATAAGATATTAGCAAAAAAATCTTCTAACATACAGTAAAATTACAATAACATGCTCTATAGATCAAACTTATGTGTTTAAATATCCTATTGGCATTAGTTATTACGTGGCCGTAAATTAGGTTAAAATGCCTAACATACCACAATAAGCCGATATCTGTTTCAGCATGCTTGCGTAACTAAAGGGTGGCAGCATTAAGACATAATGTTCAATTGCTTAATGTTTAAAAATGTTTTAAGGCCATTGCTTTAACCTGAAACCCATGTTATCCCCACGCCCTCAAAAGTAAGACCTAAACTCTTCCAGGTTAGGATGTTTAGAAACTTGTTTTTATTTTTTATATTGTTTTAATTGTCTTGGTCCCTCTTCATTCATTTCTCTGTATAAAATGCAGCACATTTATTTAGAAGTTATAAATTATCAAATCCAGCCTTAATAAAAATGCAAAACATGGATGTATACTAGCGGAGAAAAAGAGATGACAGAAAAATTGAGATAGCATAATGCCCAACCTCTTGCATAGATCCTTGTTTAGACCGCAAGGCTTTTTCCCTTGATGTAGAATCCTGAAAACTTACATTCTTATTTCCAAATGACTTTTCAAAAATACGTGTCTTTCGACTATCACCCTTTGTTTGGTTCTTTGGCAAGACATCATCATTTTGATCACTGTCATCATCAGCATATGATGATTGTTCGGATGAACTTTGGTCTCTACCATTTGTGTATTCAACATATCTTTCGGTTTCTTTTCGTATCCTTTTTTGTTTACTGTGTGAATTCAGTTCATCCGATGCCAATGGAGTTGCCTTGCCATTTGTGGCAGAATATTTCCTTTTTGATTGAGATGATTCTGGAACAGGATCCGGTGATGCATCTACAAAACAAGTTACATAGGTAGAAAAATCAGATGGTCAGATATCACTCACCCTAACCTAAACAAGCACGATATGTATCACACTACATCAAAGCAAGGCCTTGTACCTTTACCAGCAGAACTACTGATATGTTTTTTAATTCGATTTGAAGCATAGCCAATTTTATGGCAGTTACTTCCCCTAAATAAAGTACAAAATAACAAATTAGTAAAAGAGTAAGTCATAGTTTATGCAGGTAATTATCATGAATAACCCAATGACGAATCAAGAATCACCAATAACTCTTCTGCATTTGTATCAGCCGTTGCTCCAGTCTTGATAAAACTAATGTACGTTCAAAGCCTTGCTTGTCATGAGCAGGTTCAACAAAGTTGGCTTCCAATACACCTGCAAATACAAATGACCATTATATTAGATGTGTATAATTGACTTGATAAGAGGGCATCAAAGCAACAGAGAAAATGCGTCACCTATGACCCCACGCCCACCACTTCCTGCTGGATTCCAGATCCTCCAGAATGGCTGATACACATGAAAACCACGAGTAAGAATAAACTCTAATGACAAGGCACCTTCACAAAACAAAAAGAATACCAACTCTCCCAGGTCCTACAACACATTAAAAGGGGAAGCCCACAACAACTGCTTTATCATAAAACAGCTTTTGCACTTGATCCCCCCGACAAAATGTTAACTCTTCTTAGTAGTTCAAAGGAAGCCTTGATTTTTTGAACAAAAAAGGATATTTAAAGTCCTTTGCTTTACATGCAAGTTCCAACCAAACAAGTAAAAGTTAATTTGATTCAAAAGACATTCCTCATCACAGGGTTGGTTTAAATCAGACACAGAAAAACCTTGTTCAGAACAGATCACAACAGTCAAAGAATATTAATAATCCTTACCAAAAACACAGGAGACAAACTGGAAAATGATGAGGCTAAGAAAACAATACAATTTTTTATATCCTATCAATATTGTTTATTAGCCCGCAAGAACAACAGTAAGTATATAAAACTTTTGTTTTAATGTCAAATTGTTTATTAGATTAAATCAACACAGACATAAATTATCATCTGAGAAAGTTTTGTTTTTTTAAATTATTATCACATGCACTTAGACCACAGAAACTTTAAAAACGAGGGAGGAAGGGATAAAACCTAAAATAGAAGATGATGTTCATCATCCTTTGTTAATCATAGCAAACTCTACCTTAATGAGTCGGTTCTTATGATAAACGTTAAACCCTGAAACATCAATATGATGCACTGCATCCTTGACAAATCCGATAGTAACAATAGCAACCATCTGTCACAAGAAATTGACGAAATCATACTACTGTTTAAGTTAGGAAAATCAAACTTCAAATTTTAGACAAATTACATTTGAATCCTTTAGAATCCCATCAGCAACTCCAGATTGAGGCCTGTACGTCACTTCCTGAGACATCATCATATCATTGACTATATTGTGATGCAAAACATCTTTCCCACGAAGAATAATTCGGAAACCTCGAGGAAACCTCAGATATAAAATTGAAGCATAACTCTGCATCCACAATAATAATAATAAAAATGAGAAACATAATAACACTCGCACACAAGTCAAATACATGCCTATAGTCAATATAAAATTGGACTAAAATAATTTTTCAATATTTCAATTAATTATCTTTATAGAGTATCTGACTAATGAATTCTCTATTTTCAAAGTTTCAAAACTTCAAAAACTTTTATGTAAAAAACATATACAGCAGAACAGAAATGTAGGAATCAGCTTAAAGCGCTGTTTTTCTTAAACAATTAGCATTGATAATTACTTTTTTACTACTTACCCTCAGTGAATGTCGATAAGTTAAGAAGTGTGTAGAGTTGGGAAAATCTTTAGCCATCTTTATGTGTTTCTCATCTCGATTTACTCCTCTTATTTGAATATCCTGAAATAAAAACAAACAAGAATTTATATGCAATTTGTTTTATAAACATATCCTTTTTGTTTTTTGGTACAAGAAACATGTGTCTCAGTTATCGGACATACATTTGGATCTTCATCAAAATCAAGTTCCAGCTGACCTTGGTCATCTTCCCAGAGATTGTATATAATTACCCGTGTACCTTGATCTTTCAACAGGTTGAACTGAAAATTTGAAAAAAATAAGAGCATGAACTTGACATAAAACATAACGTGATGACGAGGGGTGGAAAAATAGGTTAGGTCGAACTAGACTTTGCAAGATTTGAGGCTAACCTACTATGAAAACGTTATGCCTGAGTTTGACCTATTATCTGTCATATGCCCATTTTTAAAGTCTGACCTAGCCTTTTTCAAAACTGACAAGCCCTGAAAACCTATTAGAAGTCTATTTCACTATTGTTTACAAAAGCACTCACCACTCAAGTGGTGAGTTGTGTACACTTTCGTAAATAGACTAACAAGTTAATATGTCAATGAACTTAAGTTTTATTTTGATAACTAACATGACCTTTTAGTTAATCTAACATTATATGACATCCTATTTAAATTCTTTTGCAATAATATTTTTAAATAGGTCAATATGTTTAAATCACATAAAATGTTAGTAAATTTATGATTTAATACAGAGTGCAAAACTTAATATATTATAATAATAATAATAATAATTAAAAAAAATTATTTTATATTTAACTAAGTAGGTCAATCTCATAGACCTAAAAGGTTTTTTCAGTGGTTTGTAGTCTACATTTTTAGATAAATAGGCTTTTAAAAAACCCTGAGCCTTGTCTATGTAAAAAAATCAGGTCTGGCCAAACCTATCATAGGCTAGGGTATATGCCTCTGTCATTCGGTCTAGCCTATCCCTCCCCTGCTGATGACTTAATAGTGATATTAAGCAATAAGCACCAAGAAATAAAAAAAATAAAAAAGATGAGATTCCCCCTTCCTCCTCTCAAATAGAAAGTGATTACCTGACGACGAAGATCGGCCTCATCAGAAAATGGTGACCATTGGACTATTGTTTCAACATTATTATTCCAGTCATCCAGAGAGGTTCGTAACATTTTATTCCATCCCTGTCCATCTCTTTCATAGTCCAGCTTTCATTTTCAGCACAAACCACAGTTAGATGCATAATAGATAATATAACAACAAATAAGACAATTCAATAAGAAAATGCCTTGTCACTGAATGTATAGCACGAATTAACGTCAAGTGCTTTTATTAAAAGACATTAATCTTGATGTGTCTTAATGACATGTCAAATGATACCAAATTTATGTAAAAAAGTTTACACAAGTGATCTATATGATACAAACTTTTGATCCAACGGTGAGTTTTGTAAAACATATATTTGGTAAAAACTTATGAGCAGTGTAACACTACTTAAAAGTTACACAGGTATAAGACAAAACAAATTACCATGGGCACTACAATGTCCTCCTTCCGTGTATTCCTCAAAAATGTATAAGACAGCAAGCCTATGCTCTGTGTAGACCTAATAAAATGTCCAGGTCACCTAGTTAGATACAGAAGCATGCCATGAAAAAACAAAGTTACAAAATATGAATATAAATTAATTAGTAAGCACAGGAGCCAGAGAAATCCATCCCCAAGCATAATCATTGGGGGCATTTTGCTTCTGTGAGGCTTATTTGGATTGGTCTTATTGTGTGAGCTCCTCTTATTTTGGTATTTACTCGTGTTAAAAAAAAAAAAAATCTTATGACCTTTTGACAAACAAAGAGAGGAAATAAATGGGAGGTTAGAGACTTAGAGAAAATATTTAGAAGCATATGGTTTTCATTTGGACAAACATAAGTTTTTATGTGATAAACACTTATTGAACAAGCACTTATAGATATTGTTTACCTAAACGTGTTTTCACTGTTACTAAGAATAACTCTACAATTTTTTATCGTGTCAATGATAGACCGTGCAAAATTTTAATGGACACCAAAATTGTGAAACTTGAGAGTCTTCTAAACTTGTGGAACCTCCATAAATTCAACTAATACCAAAATAAAAGTTCAAAACACAATTAAATACTATGTGCATAGTAATCATCCAACATTCTAACTCAGTAACAAATCAAACCACAGCAAAAAAAAATACAAAGATATTCTGTAAGCAGCCAATAAATTTATACTATATAGAGTTCATAGCTCAATACACAAACAGAGCATCACAACACAAAATTGATGAACAAACTCGCAACAAATCATGAGATTCACAACTTAGCACACAACAAGAGCACAACTAATTAAAAATCAATCAACAAATTGACAAATCACAAAGTTCAAAATTACTATAGAATGAAGAATTTGAGACTAGGTTCCCTTCATTGGAGTTGGATTAAACTTGGTAGAGCTGGGTTTCAGGTCAACACAGTTGAGTTCATTCATCTTGTTAGTCTTTGGGTTCACTGCAAAAGTAAATGAAGGTTTTGTTCTTGCTATCTAGTTGCTATGGTGTTGAGACTCTATAAACGCCGCTCACCTTTGCAGATGGATACACAGTAGGATGTTAAATGCATCTATGGAGTCAAGTGCTACAATTGTGTGGTTAATATTTTGTGCACTACAACCTTATCATTCATCCATTGCATTTTGGGATTTTTGAAAAACATTGAACTTCCCTACCACTTTAGACATGTATGGGGGAAAGTAATTGTAATGTTGTAGACTCATTCAATCATCCTCGAACTCGCAAGTCTACCCAAGTTTAAATCAAAGAAGAGTTTGAAAGTGTATTGCTCGATTTTAAAACCTAGAATCGTAAAACCGTAAGGTTCCCAGGGTTAACTTGAGAGTTTGACAACCATGATTGACACTTACTTTTTAAAATAAAACCATCAGAATTCAGAAAACTCGGACTTATCAGAAGTGTTCATTTTAAGCTGCAAACTTTATGTCAGTATGATTGATTGTACAGTGCATGGGCTTTTTAATGCATTAAAAATTAAGAGCTATGGTTTATAATTTTCAGTTAAGAATAAAAATAGTATGATGGCATGACACTCCACTGCTAAAAAAAGTTCTACAAATACTTGACTTCCGTGTATGCAAATATTCATCCTAAATCCAACAAACACTTAAACATAGCTAAGTTTCCTTGATGACTAGTAGAAGAAAAACAACAAATTCTAAACAACTAATTCAGAATTTAATTCTCCCTATACGTAGAACGCATCTCAAACTTGTAAACAAAACTGAATGAAGCAAAAAGAAAAATGAAACAAACCTCTTCCCATCTTTCCCTTGACAACGGGAGAACACAATTACATCAGCTCCGAGCCTCATGGTACTAGTTTTAAAGCCATTTCCATCTATCACGTGAAGTCATGACCACGAAAAGATCAGTATGCCCTCTTAAATGAAATACCCAACAATTATATTCTACACTAAATTAAATATTTACATTGTCCAATGGTATTTGCTATCTTGCTTTTCACGGAATATCCCAGCGACATGCATTGACGTATTTTATCAGGATCCATCCCACCACCGTTATCTGAAATAAGAATTAACAATCAAACATTTAAATTTGAATGCAGAAAAAGAAAATAAGGAGCGTACAAAACAATTTTGTAATGATTCTTTGCACAAGAAATTTATATATTAAATTTCTAACACAACTTATCCATATTTTCTTATCATGTCAAATTATAAATGCTAATTTTACAGGTATAAAAGTCCAGTGCTTATTTGATAGAGTGATAGATATTATGCTGCAGCTTTGTACTCTGATCTGTGCCTGCTGTTACGCGTTACTTTAGTTAGGTTTTGTTATGCTTCAGTTAAGTAGAGTCTAGAACCTGCCTAGTCTGTTGTAACCGTACAAAAATCGTTATCAACTGTTAGCAGCTAATTAAGCTTGCATAGTCAGGTTATAAATACCTGTAATTACCCTCTGTACTTCATAGCAAAATAATACAATTTCAGCAATCTAATTCTTTCTCTAAATTTCTTTCTACACATCAGTTCTAATCAGGGTATCCAGAGCTTATTTTTTATGTAACACATCAGCTTCTGGACCAAGATCTCTGTTATTCCATGTGCATTTGTTCACTCTCCAGATGTCAAATCGTAAGCATGCGGGGTGTGTTGGGAGACCCACATCAACTACTGATATGGCTTAAGCAGTGCAATTAAGACTCGGGCAGTTGTCCTCTTACAAGCTAGTTTTGTGGGGGTTGAGTTAGGCCTCATGTCCAAATTCTAAGAACAACTATTACCTTTTTTCATTTTTCTTTCCACAGATTTAAATAAGTAAATGATAGATAGATTAAATTACCTTCTACTAGCAACATCCTGGAGCCATCTTTCTTACTCACAAGCATATCTACATTTACATATGTGGCACCATTACAAACCTGAAGCCAAATTCAAGTAAGTAAAGGAGGAAAGTAATCACAAGCAGTGCTTTATTTAAAGGACGTGAAGCAAGACATACCTCATCCAATGCGTTGTCCAAAAGCTCAGCAAAAGCTGCAGAAAAACAATCAAAGTAGGGTATATTATGATGAGTCTCTAACGGTTAACCATGGTTACAAATATTCTCAGTTTACCTCCAAGAGCCCACTTATGACTTGTGGCATTAGAATGTAGAAACTTGGGGTGAACCCTGACATGATCCATACCAACTGCAGATTTTACAAGAAATATCAGGCTATAGTCGTATTATCAAAATGTTCATAAAAGGTCATGACTCTTGATTGAAGTACTGAATCCAAGTTATATATATACACACACATGACTGTCTACAGACAACTAGCTAAGCTAATTAGAATGATCCAGGATCAGCCAAGTCCCAAGATATTTCTCAAGAGAGCAGGGCTGCCGGTCATGGATAGCTGCTAAGGAGCGGCCAACCCCACAAATGTAATAGTAGGATAGCAAATAGTGAATAGCGTGATGGCTATTATACCAAAGATTATGGATACAAGGTAAAATTATCATTATACTGCAAATATATAAACATTCCAAGGTCAAGAAATGCCCAAAATTATGGGCATTTTCATCCTTAATTAAAAATTAAAACTTGAAATTCAGAGTCAATATATATAATCACCATGAATCTAAGGCATAATAAATCCATAACTACAAAATTTCGGAAGGATGGGATTGAGGAGACAATGCACATTTATCACTTGCAAAAAAATTGTGGAAAAGGAAGAGCCTAGGAAATATAAGATGTGAGAGAAAAGTAACAATGCAAAGACCCGAGAATATCAATAGAAGTGAGGGATGCCAGAAAACACTAAGAAAGCTACGAGAGAGTTGAAAGAACACTGAGGTGAGGTGTGAAGAGAGGGTGGGACTGTTGGGATTTTTATGGATGGCAAGATTCCAATCTAATAATCCCTCCAAGAATGTTATGATATCTTTTGAAGGAATCAAAAAGACTTCTATTGATTTGAAAAACCAAGTAGGTAACGCAAACGCAATATACTTTTCTATAATTATAGGACTACACCAAGTATTAATTTTAATCCACTATCTTTTCAATTTGGTCTTGGGTGTGCTTTTTTAGGTGAATGATGAATCACGTGGAAGGTATGCCTACAACCAAATAGTAATCTTCCTTGAGGATTTATCTCTCCCACCAATACCTTTTCCAAACACAAGACAAGGATCAAAGGTTTTGAATATGCTTATTGAGCATGTCCAATAATAGGTGTAGGTGCTACAGTACAATGCCTACTTTTTACAACTGATACAATCCCTTTTTGAAAGTCCAGAGAGAATTTGTTGAGCAGTTGGAGATGCCGATACAAATTTAGAAAGAGCATGGCTTTTGTTGAAGCAAAACAAAATATAAAAAATGTTGTTTTAACAGGAAACCAATAGAAAGTAGAAACTGATATCTAAAGTGACAGATAGCTCTCTCCTAATCCTTCGTCTTTATAGATAGAAACCATGTCTTATTTCTTCTAACTATTTCTCTAACCCACTAATGAACTAACTAAATAAGATTTACCTATTAAGAGTGTAGGGCTGCTAGGTTTTTCATGAGCGACACAATACCAAATTTCCGATATCAATGTGGCAAAGATGAGAATGTTATGTAGATGAGAAATAACATATAATTTTGATTCAATCCCCAATGTGATTGCTACATCCAATAACTACATCAAAATGAAAATTCCGTGTACCTAACCCCATACCAAATTAACTCTATAATATTCACTCTAGATCAATGTCATATAAGAACCACGGAGGATTTCTCTTCTCAAAAATCTCCACGAAAAATAACCCCTAACTCCATGCTAAGGCTTTGTTTGGCCGAATCAAGGGTGAAACTCAAAATCAACTAATCTTATTTCCATCGGTTACCCACAGCATATGTAATGTGATAAAATAAAACTAAAATACAATCATTTCAATTTCAACAAATATAGTAAGAATTTCAATAAGTAACACCAAACAAATATTAATAATTAAAGAAAAAACAAAGCCTAAATGGAAAAAAATAATAAAAATAGAAAAAGTCACCGGTTGAAGTTTCGAAGGCACGTGCAGGAGGACCATCGTAATCTCCGGCTTTCCAAAACTGCTTACAACCTTGAAGTGTAAAGTTAACACTCTTATTGAAACGGTTAGGCGTAGTATTGGAAGCCCACTCCGGCGCCGGAAGATACAAAACAGCATCCGACGACGACGGTTGTTGTGGAGGAAGAGGACTTAGAAATCCAATGGGCAAAAACCCTCCCTTCTCGTTAACCTTTCTTTTCTTGAAAGGGCTTCCT
>NC_021165.2:5739537-5749841 GCF_000331145.2 Cicer arietinum | reverse complement strand
CTGCTGATTGAACAGCGGAAGCAACTACCGTATCCAAATCAGCATCGGATTCGGAATCGGATTCGGAATCGCTACTACTGAGTTCAATAACCGAGTCAGGATGAGGAGGAACGTTCGAAACGAAGTTATTTCTTTGCCTTCGTTGTTCGAGAGAAACATTACGAATTTCCAATGCTTCTTCTTTCACGCGAACATCCATTGGAGAAGAGGACGAGAAAAGTGAAATGAATATTCGAGAGATTCAATTTCAACGAGTTTATGAATTAAGAAAAAATGTTGGGAAAAATATAAAATAAAAAATGGTTCTTCTTCTCTCAGTGGGTTTAATTTAAATTAGAAAGTCGAAAATTCAAAGGAAGGAGAAAAATATTGTGGAACAATTCCTCGAGTTGAAGAAATTATATACGCTTTTCGTAATTCTTGTGTTTGATTGGTGGAAGGAAAATATAAAATGGAATTGGCTTAGGTTCGCATCGGGATTCAATTAAATCAGGTAGTTTAGGTGTTTGATTTCAATAAAAATAAAAATAAAAATAAAAGGTATTTTATTTTTTTAAAGGTATTTGATGATCAATATAATAAGTGTAATATAATTGAATTTGATCAAATTATTTAGATTTCGGATTTGGTTGGTGAACCAAATAATACAAATTCAATAAGATAAGATGTCATATACTATTACTTTTTCTTAAGAAGTCATATTACTAATAATTAATCATCCTTCTAAATAATATTATAATTTAATTTATATATATTATTAAAATAGATCATCGATTAATCATAATTATTAAATTATTATAAATATATAATTTTAATTATAATTAGTTCTAAAATTATGTCAATAAATAAATGTAACATACTGATGATAATATAAAAAAAAAATTACATTTGTAATAAATAAAAATTGAACTAAAAATACTACTAAGAAATTGTTTGGTAGACCATTAAAATTAAATTAATTATTAGAAGGAACAAAAAATAAAATAAATTGATTCTGTTACTTATCATTTCCTACTTAATTTTAAATTTGTTTTGTACATATGATATCTCCTAATTATTCCATGTACCACAACAATTTTTTGGCATATTTGATTCAATTTTAAAATACAAGAAATCAATGTCGATTTTCAATTAAAAAATGAATAGATAATAATGAACTTTTATTTTCTATTTTAAATCAAGCAATCAATTTATAAATAAAAACAAAACAACTAGATCAAATAATAAACAATTTGATCTGCTACAAAAACTAAATGTTACTAAAAGATAACCTAAAAATAAGATAAAAGTAGTCAAAAATAATCCAAAAACATATTAAAAATATGCATTAAGCAACCACACAACCAAGTTAAATTCAACAGCAACAAAATACTATACTTATACTATAAACATTTACAATCTAATTTCTAATGTATCAAATGACAATTTTTTAGTGCTGCTGTATCAACAATCCTTGATAATGTCATTAATTCACCTAGTATATTTTCAAAATATAAATAATCAATGTCAATTTTCAAAATTAGAACAAAAATGTAATATCTGATAAATATTAAATCAGACAAACAATTCAAAATCAAATATAATTTCAAATATTATTTATAAATCTGAATAATATTCAATAAAATTATTATAATTTTACTTGTGATTTTAAAATAAATTTATAATTAAGAAACAATAAAATTATTATAATTTTATATAAAATTTTGATTTTGAAAATGAAATGATAAAATAAAATTTAACTTTTAATATGAATCAAAGTAATATTAAATTTAATTAAAAAAATAATTTTAAATTTTAACTCAAATTAAGATAATAACGAGTAGTATCAAATAAGTGCATATATATGTGTGTGTGAGAGTAAGGATTTCACTCGTGTTTGATAGGCACGGAAATGACTTTGCAATAAATACATCTAATGAATGACATGATATTAGTAAAATCGATCTCTCGATTAGGTCATATATAAACTTACTAGAAATATTTCACATAACTTACGATCAAAATGTAATGTAATTCCAAAAATTAATTATATATTTTAATCTATTCAATAAAGCTATTATAATTTTAAAATAAATTATGATTTAGAAAAAATAAAGTTATTCCATTTTATATAAAATTTTACTTTAAATATGGAGAAAAAATCTTACATTTCAACACAAATTAATAGTATCAACTAATAAGGAAGTATATTCTGATATATTTTTTCAAAAATATATTATATTATAATATATATATATATATGGAAGTATTTCACTGTATATAGTGGGCACACAAATGTTCACTTTATCAAATCAATGACATGATATTAGTAACATTTTTAGATTAGGTCATATATAAAACTTCTAGAAATATCTCACATAACTAACAATAAAAAAAGTAATGTAATTCCAAAATTTAATTATAAATTTGAATACTATTCAATAAAATTATGATTTAGAAAAAATAAAATTATTCCAATTTTATATAAAATTTTGATTTTGAAAATGAAACAATAAAATAATTTTTTTTTTAATACGGAATAAAATAATTTTAAATTTTAACTCAAATTAAGACAATCACGAATAGTATCAACTACCAAGTAAGTGTATCTTGACTGATATTTTCAACAACAAAAAAACTATATTATATTATAAATATATGAGTGTGGATTTGTTGACTTCAGGAGTACCTATATGATGAGTTACTCTGTTTAATAATTTACTATGAATGACAATTTTCACTAAGTTAGTCGTTGATTATTGACATAATATATTAATGAAGAAAACAAGTATTTGCTATAGTCTACATCTTATGAAGAAAATCAGACTCTACTAAGTCTGCTTTTATTGAAGAAAATCAGACTTTGTTAAGTTTACCTTTGATGAAGCAAACAAGACTTTGCTAAGTTTGTCTCGGATGAAACGAGCAAGCTTCTCTCAAACTGCCATTGACCAGTTGTCTCTGATAAATTGCATTTGGAAATGAAGCAAACGTCGGACTTCCTCAATCTCTAATAAGTTATCTCTTGTGAAAGTCAACAATTTGAAAAAGTCGGCGTCTAGAAAAAGTAAAAGGTTGGCAAAAGTCAACACATAACGAAAAGTCAATATTTGAAAAAGTCAACGTCTCTAGTTAAAAGTCGACTTTGAAAAAAGTAAGTGTTTTACGTAAAAGTCAACGTTTTCTAACAAAGTCAATGCATCTAGTAAGAGTCAACGCTCTAACAAGAGGAAAATATCGCATGCAAACAAGGAATGCATTGCCTCTGATTATCATCACTATCTTTTTATTATCTGCAATTGATTATCAACATTGCTTTTGGTCATTGTCTCTGGTCAAGAAATCATGCTTTTGATGTTTTTGGCTCTGGTCAAGTAAACATGTTTATAGTACTCGTGTTTCTGGTCAAAAAATTGTGATTTTGGTGTTCCTGTCTTTGGTCATGCTTATGATGTTCTTGCCTCTGGTCAAGAAGTCATGATTCTGATGATCTTGCCTCTAGTTAATAAATTATGCTTTGGATTGTTCTAATTCTTGTGTGCATCTGATCAATAACGTTTTGCTCTAATGAAACTAAAATCAAAATACTTATGTAAATCAATCAAAGTATTTTAATACGCTTGAAATGATATAAGGTTGAATATGTAACATCCTCTCGATGAGAGTTAGAATCCTCGAATCATACTTTGTGTTAAATCAAACACAAACTAGAAATCATGGAAATCAGTCAAAGTGTTTTCATACACTTGAACAGATATATGATTGAATATGTAACATCCTCTCAATGAGAGTTACAATCCTAAAAATAAACATTGTGTCAATTTAGACACAAACTTGAACTGATGTAAATCAACCCGCTAGTGGCAACAAACTCATGAACCTCAACAACAGTTTACTAGAATGTTGAAGAATGGTCCTGCGACACCAGTTTGGAGAAGCTGGACAAAAAATACGCAAAGTCCGAAGAGGCATAGTAAATAATACTTGTAAAGCATGGATAGGTTGGAAAATGAATACTCAAAGCCTGAAGAGGTAGAGTATATAATACTTATAAAGTCTGGAGAGGTTGGAGAAAAAATACACAAAGCCTGAAGAGGTAGAATAAATAATATTTGTATGCTATTGTTAAAATAGCGGATTGAGTCCTCGACGGTACTGAGGCAAAACATCTTTATAAAGGGAGAATTAAATGTAGCAACTATTGTGTTATGAACTAATATAAAAATATGTGTATTCTTCTTTCTCTATTTCCTTTATCTTAGTTCTTTATGATTCCACTTTATTTTCATTAAACTTGATTCATCACAGTAATTTGAATGTTTTGATAAAGAAAGTGTTTGTGCAAAGAAATCGAAGTATAATTTAAAAATGACATAACACAATTCAAATCCCTATTTGTTGTGTTTTCTAGTAACTTCAAAAGTTTTATATAAATAAAAAATATGTACCTACGTAATCTAGTAATTGATATTTACTTATATTTTTTTTTTTTTAAAGTTTATTATATGTTCATTTGAAATTATTTAATTAAGTATCAAATAGTTTTAAAATTTTATAAAAAATTTGTAGAGTGAATTTACTCAATAAGAACTATTTGATTTGACGGTTGGATTGATGAAATTTATTGTTGCTATCGAGTTATTAAGCGGAATATCTTATCACATAGTTACTCGTAAAGTCAACCAATTCAATCAAATCACAAGTCTTTCTCAGTGTGATGTATAGATATTTTTCCGCTTAGGGATGACAATGGGTATGGTTTGGGTAGGGTACTATAGTACTCGTCCTCATACCCGCGATATAAAATATACTCATATCCGTGCTCGTATTCTGTTGGGTATCAACTTTAATACCTGTACCCTTACCATCTGGGCACCTAAGTGCCCGCACCCATACCCATTACTCACGTTTTAACTAAAAAAATCGATAAACAAATGATATTGTTGTGATTAAATTTAAAAATTATCCAAACATCTTAACTCCAATCATAAAGTATTATAAACTCAAATATTTTTTAATTCAAAACATTTCAAATGAACACCCGTTACAATGCATATTCAAATATCCATAATAATATTTTATGAAGTTGCAAGTCATACGATAATATTATTCGAGATCTCTAAAAACAATTAATATAAAGTTGCAAGTATAATTATAAAGTCACGATTAATAAGACATAAATATTAGTCATAAAATCACAATTATTTACCTATTCATCGTAATCAGATAAATAAATAAATAATATATTTATATAAGTGCGGATGCGGGACGGGGTAGGTACTATAGTACCCGTACTCGCACCCATACCCGCTTAATTTTGTGGGTAATTACTCGTCCTCATGCCCATACCCATTATGCGGGTTTTTACCCTATCAATTGTAGATTTTTTTGCGGGTATCCACTGGATTTGGATGTAATTGTTATCCTTACTTCCGCTCATAATGAGTGTTATTTTAGAGAGAAAAAATAATCTCAAAATGAATATCATTCACGATTTTCAATGCAATTTTAATTATTTTTTCTGATAATATTATTATATACACAATTTTCAAAGTTGTATTTTATTTGTATATTGATAGTTGTAAAAAAATTCACTAATATTAATAAAATAATTTATTTATTTTTTAATTATTATATTTTATAATATGCTTAAAAAAATATTAATAAATAATGAAGAAATATACTTTAGGAGGTTAGGGGAGTGTGTGGTCCCTGGTCACATAGACCTTTGGAATAATGAGGCATGGGACTCACAAGCACAAGGAGTCAATGAGACACCATTGTGTTGGTAGAGAATTTGACAACATTGATTATCTCAAATTCCCACTCAACTAAATCACGTTGAATGCAAAGTTTTCTTAGTGAAAGTACGAAGGAGTTACATGGGAACATCCATGTGAGAGCTTGTATCAAAACAAACAACTAACATATTATTTTAATAATTCTTTTTATTTTTTCTTATTTTTTTTCTCTTATTTTATATTTCTATTTATTTGAATGAAGGAAAAATAGGAGAAAATTGTTAACAAAATATTATGAAATTACTAATTTATCAACAAAACATGATGAAGTTATATAATTTGTTTTGACACATTTACTCAACCGCATTAATTTTCATATATTTTTTCTATTAAATGTGTTTTATTTGATTTTATTAATATAATTTAGTTTGTTTAATTATTTTTATTATTTGTTATTTATTAAATTAATCATCTATTTTAAAAAATAAATAAATTATAATAGATTCCCGCATCCTCTCCTATGAGAGAAAAAAAATATTCAGATGATTGTATCTCAATATATATAAAAAAATATATTTTAATATAAATA
This sequence comes from Cicer arietinum, assembly GCF_000331145.2. NCBI lineage: Eukaryota > Viridiplantae > Streptophyta > Magnoliopsida > Fabales > Fabaceae > Cicer > Cicer arietinum. Next base: position 5,743,532 of record NC_021165.2, on the reverse strand, counting down.
TATTGAAAAAAATTGAATTAAAAAGGAATATAAATGAAAAATAAATATCTTAGTGTTCTTATGGATTCATAAAAAAAATTGATATACTACTGTGTAAATCGTCTCTTTTTATTCATGACATGTTTACATACTATTGTGTAAATTGTCTCTTTTTATTCATGACATGTTTACATTGTTAAATAAACTTTTCATATGACATGTTTGCATTGTTAAATAAACTTTTGATTTGGAACAATTGTACGATATGGATTTTAAACCTCAATTTTTTTTACTTTTTCTCTATATGTGAGAAGTTGGTATTAGCCATCACAACTGAATGCGACGGTGATAGATTTTGCCTCCCCTATTTCACAGATGACTAATTAGAGAAAATATGCATCTGCCAATATTTTTTAGCAGGTGTAAAATTTAGACATCAATTTTCGTCTGTAAGTTTGGGTTTATCTGTTCACATTCACACTTATTTATATATATAAAATTATAAATTTAAAATCATATACATTATAATTAATATAATAAAATAATTGTTATTAAACAATAATAAAATTAAAAAATATATTTCTTTTATGAAAATTATATTATAATTTTTAATATTTAAAAAAATATGTAGTATATTGAATATGTACATGTAATAAAATTTAAAAAATATAATAATATTACTAGCAGAGATGCAAGTGGATATCAACACTTCAAACTTATCCCCACTCTCGAATTTAAATTTTGATAAAAACTCGCACTCGTGTCTGCACCCAATTAAAGCGGATTTTCTCACCCAAATCAATACGAGTTTAGATGGATACTTGTATGTACGAGTTATGTTGTTATCCTTAATTGATATTTAATATTTATCTATTAAATGTAAATATGTTATTAAATACAATATTTGGCGATATTGAAAAGTTTCTATTTTAAAAAATATAAAGTCGATTGTTTTAAAACATTTTTTATAATTTATTTACTTGTTTTACTTTATATTTAATTAAAATGAAATATTACATCACTATACATAGTAATTATTTGGGTCTTTAGTCCCCAATAGTATCAGAGATTTAATTTGTTAATACCACTTAAAAGTTAATTATGGTAATTTTTATTGTTAGCCTCTTAATTTTTATATTACTCATGTATAAATAAAATATCTTATATTCATTAATGATCGAGTGATCAATTAATTAAGTTAATAATGACATTTTCTCTATATTTTTCTTTCGTCCGTAATTTCTATCTGAAAATTGTAATAAATAGCACCTCAAATATTTTCACGATTTCAACCGTTTAAATTGACTATAAAAATCGTATTGGGCAAAGCTTTTAGTAACACCTAAAGTTTCTCTTTAACCTAAGATGATGATGCATTTTGTGAAATTAACCGAAAACTATTCATGGTTCATACAAACAAAATTGTGTTGCCATGCGAGTCATACCAATTATATATTTTCCTATTTTACATATTAAATAAACATAATCAACCTATTTTACATATTAAAACAACACACTCAACACAATCATAAATGTTAGCCTCCTTAACCATTTGGTTGATATATCAAAATTTAAATTAGAAACTAAACACTGTTGACATAATCGATAGATAATTATTATCAACGGGTATAAATATATATTACTATTTCGTTACTTTATTTTATATGTTGAATCAAAATGATATATATACTTTATTCATATTCGTGCGAGTTTCTGCTTAATTATAGATAAAAAAATATTACAACATATCAATTTTATCAATTTACTATCACATATGGTTATTTACAGGTACGAATAATATTATATATATCTCCATATCCATCAATTAACCAATAGTCAACATATTCATTTATTTTACACGCGAATATCCGTTAAACTACTTATCTCGTACTCGTCATACATTTTATTTCAGATATTCACATATATAAATTATTTTGTCATTCTTAATTGAGAGCAACAATTGACTAATGTTTTAGAAAGAAAAAAAAAATTAACACCACACCTTATTACAAATTTATTTAACTTATATCTATCTAATGTAAAATTATCCATTAACACTTAAACTCAACTCATTATAAATAAACTCTAATTCACTAAGTACTTTAATTCTCATATATATATATATATATATAAAGGGGCACGTGTGCAAATAGTGAGACCTAGTAATTAAATAAGTTTCGAATGGTATAATTGTGCTTCGAAAGAGCCACTATCTTTAATTAGTTCAGATAACCTAAAAAGGATTAAGAGATTCTAGAAAAGGATAGCCACTTGTCTAAGGATTAAGGCTTTAAAAATGGTTAATTGTCCCACCTAATACACCCATAAACATAAACCAATGAATATAGAAACTTTATTACTAATAGAATAAGATAAAAGCGAATAATGTATTAACCTTTAGTTGAAACGCAGACATGTATGTAATATATCTAATCGTATAAACATTAATTTGACCAAAAGCTTGTTTTGAATTTTGTAGAAGGAAGTTTACGGTTATTATCGACTATGTTTGAAAGTGATAGAAATTCAACGTTCCGTGTGTTACGTCATAGTAGTACACATACTACTAAGAATAAAATAAAAATAAAAATAAAAATAAGAGGCATGTTGAGTGTTGACCGATTGAAATCATAGTGTGTCGTTTTCACGTAATGGAAAAAAAGAAGGTTCCGATTTGTGAACTAATTGAATCGTAGGCTTTTCAATTACCCGTCAGGAATGACAGCGCGAGCGACATCTTCTACTTCTCCTCACTTTCTTTCTTTCTACTTTTGACTTTTTTTTTTTTTCGGACGCTAATATAACTAGTACTGCTTCCGGGTTATTCTATAAATCAAAATACATTTTATTGTTTTTTTTTTAATTTTAAAGAATTTTGAAATTTTGAAAATATAATTTTTTATGAATAAATGTGAAACTTCTAAAATTTAATTTTTTTAAATAAAAATTAATGTATTTGATTTATTAATTTGTTTAATAAAAATTAATATAATTAATCTATTAATTTGATCACGAGAAATTGATATATTTAGTCATTATATATTCTATTAAGATGATCAACATATAAATGAATTGTGATTTTGATATACTATCTTTAAATAAGAACGAAATGGTTAATGTTTGCTTATGGATATATCTAATAATGTCAAATTGCTAGCTTATAGTCGATAATGTCAAATTGCTAGCTTATAGTGAATAGCTATAGTGTATAAATTCATATGACTGAAATCGAGTTGTTTGGAAGCAATCTTCTCGCGTATTTGTAATGTTTTTTTTGGATGTTACTTCAAGAAATTTTCTTGGATAAACTTATAATTAATATATTATATTTTTTCTTATTTATATCTTCATTATATTAGTTGAAAAAAATTTATCAGTTGGTTTAACTATTATTTTTATTAAACACTTCAAATTCAATTTGTTAAATTATCTCTTAACAGCTACTACATTTGTTCATAAATATAAAATTTTATATAAATTTTTCCTAAGATAAAGTGATAACTAAATTATTATACAACTATGAGATTGTATGTTCGAATCAAGACATAATTTCCAACTTATCAATATTAATATTTGATAGCTGAATTAAGTCTTAAAAATTTCTTTATCCCTTTTTATAGAGATTTATTTAAAAATTCCAATTGCATCAAATATTCATTATTATGTTACATATTTTTTCTACAACCGTAATAAATACTATTATGAAAAAACTAAGTTAATATATCTCTAATAATAAATTTGTAAAACAATATTGATTGTTAATGAATTAACCACGATCTAAATTCCATTAATTTAGTCAACTGAATTCTATATATATAGAAACAATTTATTATCAACTAATTTATTTAGTAACTACTGTAAATTTATTCCATGTACACCAACTTATCTGTATGCACTATCTTTTACCAAACAAGGTTTGCATTAAAAAAAAAAATTATGTCCCGATACATGAATAGTTTACAATATATAAATAATTAAAAATTGTTGTGTTTTATTCATTCTTAATTCATCATCAC
>NC_021165.2:5662212-5739521 GCF_000331145.2 Cicer arietinum | reverse complement strand
ACTCTTTCGTTTGTGTAGCTATACGTAAATATAAATATAGGTTTATCCCAAAGAAACTGTACAACTATTTCTGTGTTCACACTTAGAGATGCAAATAATTTGAAATATTGAGTCTACCCTCAAAAATAGTTTATATCTGATTTATCCTCAATTTCCACCTTGTTTTATGTAATTTTGAAGTTGGAGATTATAAAAATAAATAAAGGTTATTAAATTAAAGAAACCTGAAAATTAAAGGAGATCATAAGTTAATTTTTTTTTTGACCAAAAAGTAGAGTAATACTAAGTTATAACTACTATGTTTCTCGGAGTCAAAATTAAAATCTAAAAAAATACTATGTCTCCCCCAAAGTAATTCCATTAAAAAAAAATTCAAAATCTAACAGCACGTGCATGTGGACTGATAATTAAACTAATTAATGATAAAACTAAACTAAAATAGACCAATATACGACCAAAGTATAAGACCAACAAGTAGATCGAAGAAGAATATATGCATTAATATGGTAGGACCATGTTAGACTTTTGTGGTCTATATAAGAAGCTAGCTAGTACCCTTTCATACACAAAAAATCAACGATCACCTCAACTTGTAATATCTTACTTTCCCCCTACAACAAGATATATATACACAAAAAGTATAGTATATATATCTTGCTTAATTGAGGTGTCAAATAATTATAATTATTATTTTTATAAAGAATGGATTTTGTGAAGAAATGTAAGAGGGTATGGGGAAACAGCAAGAGATTGTATCCAGAAGATAGTGGAAGTGGAAGTGGAAGCTATGGAAAATTATCAAAGAGACACAAACAAAAAAACAATATTAATAAGAATAAGAAACCTCCACAAGGTTGTCTTTGTGTCTATGTTGGACCCGAGAGACAAAGATTTGTAATCAAAGTCAAAATTGCAAATCACCCTTTATTCAAAACATTTTTGGAAGATGTTGAGAATGAATTTGGTTATAGAAATGATGGTCCTCTTTGGATTCCTTGTGATGTTGACTTGTTTTATGAGGCATTGGTGGAGATTGAAGATGATGATTTGGGTTTTGTGGGTTGTAATTTTCCAATGGGTCATAAGCATAGCTCAACTTCCAATTTTTCATTGTCTTCTCCTTCTAGCTTTAATTGTGGTGAGATTACGAGGTTTTGTTATAATGTTGTAAAATGAATTGTTGTAGATATATGTTTCATAAGATAGACTCTTGTGACCTTTGTGTAAGTAACAGATTTTCTGTTACAAAATATGGTCCAGAGAAAAAGAAAATTGAACGAGAGATAACCAAATTTGATATCTGATTGAATGAGGAAAAGTGGTTTCATGAAGCTTGTGTACATGCAAACAAACTATTAACTATCCCTCCAAACTGAAAGATGTTTACAATAACTTTAATTTAATTAGGATGAACAATACAAAATCATATAAAAAAAACAAAGAAACAATCTAAAGAGAAATATGTCCTAAATCCATCGACTGAAAAATATAGGAACATCCGTCATCAAAACCGAAATGGGAAAAAGTTTCGCTCTCATTTAAGGTAAGTTTTTGCTATCGTTTAGGTGATTTTTCGTTTTATATTTTGAATTTTTTAAAATTAAAATTAGTTTTGAATTTCAAATTTTAGTTTTGAACTAATTTTCAGTTTTTAGTATGAAAATATAATTATTGACACATAAATATACTGACACTTAAATAATTAAAAATGGAAGAAAAATAATAGTTTAAAAATAATAATAATTAAACTTCTTTTTTTTAAATCAAGTGATTTTTTTAACACAATCAATGTTAATAATCAAATATTGATCCGCCGTTGCATACAAGTTAATTACGAGTAATAAAAATGTAGCGTAAGATAACAACTTGAATCGTCTCACACGGACATCTAATAATGTTAATCAAATTCATAATCAATAAAAAAAATAAAGAGGAGTTTAAAATTAGGTTTGGACATATTAAGAAACGGATTATAATCACATATATTGGAATATTAATCAATTGGTTCGAGAATTTCAAACTTATCCCATATCCTGTAAACAGACTCAATTTCTAAATTGTGACTCTATTCTATTTAACTATAGAATTGATCAAATAAACGTAATCGACCATATGTGAATTTTGTTCTTTGACTAGTTAAACATGACAACAATTGATGGATTATAATTAACAATTAAATATCGAAAAACTACAATTAATTAGTTTAGAAACTAAATTGCGTCAAACCAAATTTATCAATCCTATTAAGATTCGAATTAAGCAATCAGAATAACAATTTAAACGAATAAAAATAATCGAATCATCAACGTGAAATTTACATTATAAAATAACCTCAAGGTCTTGATGAAATTCTGAAATAGTGGATTAATCCTAGAAATTAGTCTTTCATCCAAAAATTGGAAAATAAAATACAAAAAAATTAAAGATTATTGATCGAAAATAAGTAACAAAAACAATCTTGCTCTCAAAATAGCCTTCTTTAATTTTGGGCTCTAAAAGCTCCATGACAAAAAAAAAAAATTAAATGGTTCATACTAAATGTTATTACAAGTAAAATTCAAGTCACGTGATAAGCAGTTTTGACCAAATAAAGTTCCAAGTTGAGATTTTATGTCAACATAAAAGTTGTAATTATGACTTTTAATTTTCTAATGTCGGCTCACACGCGTCAATATGATATTCAAAGATAAAGTTATGGTATGCATAACAAGCAATAATCAATATTCAAATAATTACATTAAATGTCAGTTTAGAAACTCAAACTATGACCTAAAGATTAAAAACACGCAAAAAAATTAATCTTAAAAGAGTTTTCAAAATGTCACATTACAAAACTACAAAAATGTGTTCAAATGCATTGATATATATATATATATATATATATATATATAATTACAACTAAAAAATAACTAATTACAACTATCAATTTCAGTTAAAAATTCGCATGTAACTTGTTTCATTGATAATTATTTGCTTAAGATTTTAAATTCGCAAGTACTTACATGTCAATATTTCCGCATGAAAATTAAACATTTCCACCGCAAATTTTTTATGGGAAACTTACAATTAAAGGTATTTTCGTGGGACTTTTCCTAAGGCTATTTTTTTAAGTACATTTCTTGCACACATTTTGGCACATAATTCTGGACGTAAGTCAACAGAAAAATGGGCATTAAATTCGTAGATAAATCCGCAGGAAAATTTATAGTAAAAATTGCACTCATAATAGTAAATTATGAATTTCTTATATTCATAATTTCAATAAGCATTTCTATAATAAAAAGTAGTCTCTAAAGAAAAACCTATGAGTACAACATATATTACTTTTTTTAGTCCGAAAATTGTATTTACACATAATTTAAATTGAGCAATGGCTACAAAATGTTTTTTGTTGATGTTATTAAGGATATCATTCTCATAAAAGAATTAAAAATTAAAAAAACTCCAACAATGCTCGCTTGCTTGGAAAGATCTCCTTTGAATGAAGTGTAGACATTCTTAATCAACATATTAATGTAAGATAGTAACCACTTTTCAAATTATTTATTTGCAAGGGTCCTGAAAAACAAACTCGCAGCCTTATTTTAAAGATTAATTTATGAAGACAGACCAAAATTATGTGATTATATGCATTTCCAAACAGACTAATATGGGATCAGGTAAGCAATACTTCTGATTTTTCATTATACCAACATAATCATTAAAATGCTCACAAATTCATTAATTATTTTCTTAGAGTATACTTACCTCCTCATGGAAATTGAACCAGGCTTTTATTGTTGTTGAGGATGACGTGTCAATCTACCTTGTTTCTTTTAAAAAAGCACGATCATGAACCTTGAAAAGATTTAAAGCATGATCTGATACTCAAGTAATAATAAAAAGTTACACGTTTGTTTATGGCGTAGCTGCTTTACATATATATTCAAATAAAACAAGGAATTAGGACTAAACTGGAATATCAATTTTATATACAGTAATAACAATTGAAATTACAATTTCATTTTTGTTAAAGAGATCGTGGATTCATGGAGATCCAGAAAATTTTTATTTAATATTCTTTTTTTTAAATTTTGTACTAAATTGTCGCCCTCTGGAAAAAAATATATATATCAAAATACTCTAATTTTGCTTAATAAATGGTCGCATCTCTAGAATGCAACTATGTAGTGGGCTTAATTTTTATTTTTCTTTTCTTTTTATTTTTGTAATTAGAAAATTGTATTTTAATAAAATAAAAATAATTATAATATTTTAAAAAAAAAAATATTATTAATAAATTAAAGTAAAATATATTGAATTGTAGAGAAAAAAATACGGTCGACTAAATGTGCCTAAACAAATAACGTGTTATATTATTTTAACAACTCGTTTTTTTCTTCCATTTAATGTATTTTATTTTAATTTATTAATAATATTTTGTTGTTTAAAATATTATAATTATTTTTATTTTATTAAAAAACAGTTTTCTAATTATAAAAATGAAAAAAATAAAATAAAATTAGACTTACTACGTAGTCGCAGGAATGCGACCTTCTGTTAAGTTGTTAAAAGTTTTCCTTCAATTAATCGCTAGCTACGCGAGAATGCCATCATCAATTGATTTTCAGAAAGTATGACATTTTAGTATTTTTGTTCAAAGTGTTGACAAAATTTAAAAAAAAAAAAGATATTAAAATAAAAATTCCAGAGATCCTGTTACATGTTTGTTTAACTAAATCAATTATCCGACAAACTTGGTTCTCTTAACTTTACTTCCCCTGGTGCAAAACCCCCAACAAACTTCTTAATTTTCTATTAGAAATACTTTTGTTCCTCTAACAGTTTAACTCTTTATCTTTATTTCACATTGCAGGATTCTAGTTATTTATTTTATGACTGGCCTTCATAATCCCAGGTAAGATTGAATATTGTATTCAGTTCTTATACTGATTCTAGGGAGGCCAAAATTAATTGTTGGAAGTTTCGCTGATAAATGCCTATATCTTATTATTGTATCAAGGTGTTTACTAGTAACTTGGCCACACATATTCCAGTATTTTTTGTAGGTTTTATTCGAACTATAAAAGTAAGAGTTTTCTTGTAATTACATCATTTTTGGTCAACACAATCATCCAACTAAATATGCTCACTAAAATTATAAACATAAGCAAACAATAAATAGCAACTAGGTAATACAAAAAAAGCATGTCTCAAAATTATTTCTAGAAGAAAAAAAAATCATCACAAAAAGTACTGACCATAACGTGTTTCCTTGAAAATCTTTCAAAATTTAGTTGGTTCAAAATTGAATTAGCTTACAGAGTTTCACCGAAGAGCTAAAACAAATAAAATTTTGTAACTTAATAACAAATACTATATTCAGACCGACCAGATTGCTAGAAATTTTCAATAAACAACAAATATCATCCATTACGAACAGGCTATGCTACTTGTAGACATGGTAAAAATGCACAAAACCTTCAAAACTAGGGTAATACTATTTACTACCATATTTTAAAGGGAAAAAGATATAAATCTATTAGTAAGACAATCTAACTTGCCAATAACAGAACAATCACATACCATATTATTTAAATAAGACTATTAGTAACCCATAGCTGTTATTGCTCCTCAAAAAGAGATAAATCTCCATTTGCCCAACCTTAACGGTTCTAAAATGAAAATGATGATGAATGAATCTCTCTATCTCTTCACACCCATTTATAATAGAATTGGTCACACACTATGTGCACCCCTTAGCCTCTGCCACGTTAAAGTCCTTCCCTTCATTCCTATATTTTACTAACATTACTCCTCACATACTATGCTTGGGCAACTGACTAACTAACTGCCTATTAGGGCCCACATTCATATATGGAATCCTAACATGCTTAGTCATACTTATAAGCTTGAAATTTAATTAGTATCAATTTATGTAACATTATTTTAAAAACTAAGTTTCATTGAACTTTGGTCACCATATATTAATTAGTAGAAAAGTAGAAATACTAGTTAGAAATTGTCACATATTGCTTAAAAACTTAATTAGACAAAAAAAATGATGGGAGAAGGAGTTGTGTTACTTTTCTTTGGACATTTAGGCATGTTCTCTGATACATGTAAGTAGAAATTTATGGAGAAATCCGAAAGGGTATAGAAGAAAATATGGAAAGAAAATTGGTTTTGGTGTGCTTAAAAGGCAAGGCTGTAAAGGCCAAAGCAATACTCCATCCAACTATATTTAATTTGGAAGAAATAGAAAATAATATCACATTACACAGAAGAGATAGATAGAAGTATGTTCAAATTCCAATGGTTGAATTGAACCTATTGAACCTTCGAACACATTTTTTTCTCTGTTATCTGTGAGAAAGGAAAAGAAAAAGGAAACAGTCAAGACATGCACAACTAGGTCAATCAATCAGTAAATAATCTAAAGAAGGATTGTGTAAGAAATGTATTAACAACAAACAAAATGTGTTAGAAAACATCATATCTGCTACAAAGAAGATATATCGTTTTGTAGCTTAGTAGCTTTTCAATTCAATGTAATACAAAATGACTTGTATGAAAACATCAGGTCAGTAACCAACAAGAAAAGAGGATTACGACATGTCTTGGCAAAAGAGAAAGATATATGTGAACCAACAAGATATATCATTTTCCACAATTTGGATCATGTGTATTTTCACAAAGATCTACCAGTATAGATATACAGAACTAACTAATTAATAGAAATCAAAATAAAAACTACTTACCTAGCATACTGCAAAAGATCTACAATATATGCACACAAAGTTATGATTCATATGAAAGAATAGTACATGAATCTCGAAAAACAATCATTATATCTCCAAGTCAGATTTGTATATCACAATCTTGCAATTTCAAGTAGCTGCATCATGAATTCACACATACATACATAACAAGCTACAAACACACACACAATTAATATGTGTATCAAGATCTTTATAGTAGCATCAGCAACAACATACCAAATTGCACTAACACTGAACAAATGATGAATTCATAGAGAGTGAACATCAACTTTCAATTTATAATCAGTAACCGGACAATGAGAACAAAATGAAGGATTGAGAAATTATAACAGGAAAAAAATGGCTTAAATTTGCAGCGAAAATCACATAAGTTGCAGAAAAAACACTCCATGAAACAAGAGATATGTAAAAATTATTTGATTCTCATTTCTTGGTGAACTAAAATTTCAAAATACATATGTTCAAACAAGAAAAAGAAAAAAAAAAAGCAAGAGCCAAAGGAACTTTCATTAGAGTCGTTATGGGAGACAGACGACTATTATTGTTTATCCTTTGGCACGAGAACATGATCCTTATGCAAAAAAGGAGAGTAGAGGCAAGTTGCATTAGAATCTTCAATTTCATTATTAAAAATCAAAAGAAATCTTAAAATCGAAAAGCAAAGGATGTGTAGAACAGAACGAAGAGAAACCAAAGACCGAGGGTGCAGATTAGAGCCGAAGAGAGCAGAGATCGGAGACGCAAAGCAGAAATCGAAGATGCAAAATGGAGATCAGAGACGAACGTCGAAGGGAAAACAGAGCAGAGAAGAGCAGCGCTCGTAGAAAAAGCATGGACAAATCACCGAGATGAATGAAGACGAACTTGAAAAATTTGAGGGTGTCGATAGCAAAACGGGGGCTGGATAGCAAAATTGTTGTTATAATTAAATTTATATTTAATTAAAATAATAATAATTTAAATGTTTACCTATAATAAGAACTTTGCAGGTAAATCCACAGCTAATTTATCTGCGGAATTTGCATGCTCGGAATATTTCGTGCGACTAGTTTCTGCATGAAAATCAAGAGGAAAAAGCAATTGAAAAGAAAATCAACAGGTATATCCGCAGGTAAATATGAATTGTAAACAAAATGCAATTGAATTTATTATATTATTGTTATTCCCCCTAATGATAAAATTAAAAATACAATTGTTCAACAAATCTCTTTATCTATTAGTTATTTGACACAATTCTTTATACATTTCATTATCTATTAACCAATTAACTATTTGTTTTATTTCCTTTTATTATTTTATTTTTCTATGTTATATTTTAAATCTTAATAACTTCCCTCTTGCATAATCTTTATATCATTTTGTTCTTTCTTAAAAAAAAAACTCAAATGTTAAAATATGAGACACATATTTATCTTCGATAAATCTAAAAAAAAAACATAAGACAAATATAGGTTATTGATACATAAAAAACAAGGACATATAATTATCGTTGATAAATATAAAAAATACGAGATAAATATTTATCACAAATAAAAAAAAAAACCATTAAAAAAATATTTGTCATTGATACATAAAAAAAACATATAACACATATTTTTTACCAATAAATATTTAAAAAAACATGGAAAAAATATTTACAAACGGTAAATATAAAAAATACGAAACAAATATTTGTCACATATGTATATATAAAAATGTGAGATAAATATTTATCACTGATAAATATAAAAAAAATGGAACGCATATAGATTATTGATACATAAAAAATACTTAACACATATTTGTCACCAATATATAAAAAAAATACGCGACAAATATTTATCATTGATAAATATAAAAAAAAAAACATCAGACAAATATTTGTCATTGATACATAAAAAAATACGTGATACATTTTTCATTGATAATTTTTTTTTAAATTCACAAAATAAACATTCATCACTCATAAATAAGAAGTAGCTAAAATATAACAAAAAGGTACGTTGAATAGTGGTATCCCTCTTGAAAAAATTCCTTTTAAATGAATATCATTTGTTCAAAAATAATTGATCAGTTCTATAGGATAAATATTTAGTACCAAATGAAGAATATAATAAAGTGAAGAGATTAAAGTTTAGATAAGAAGACATATAAATTTATACTAGTTCAGCCAAAGTGAGTTATATCACATCTTCACTCACTTGTGAGTATTTTTACAATGGCCCAAAAAGTCTATCCTCCGATAACATTCTTTTCACTACATATTATTTTAGCCTTACCAGACTTACATAAACAATTTATCTTTTCTCTCTTAGTGACTTTACACAAATTTCAACGAGTTAATCTTAACTTGAGAATATACAAGTTGAACTTGAGAGGTTTTCATGAATGGATCTTAACAACTAACACTGGAATATACTTTCTAAAGGAATAATCCAAACATATATTTAAGACTAGTAGAAAATATGTTGAGGATGAGATAAGATTGTTTTAACACAACTTCGATATTTGATTGTGAATTTATTTCTTCTTTTTTATGAGGATACGACCATTTCAATTTATAGAAGTTATGAAGTTTCAAATATAAAGAGCAGTACAATATATTTGTTGGAGGCTTAGAAGATTGTCCATTGATCTTGTATAGAAGTGTAAAACTGCCCTTCCAACTTTGTCCTAGTTTTAATAAGGCTGAGAGGATGAGTACGATGGTGCATCTTCGGATCTAACTAGTACGAGGATGAAGTTTCATTGTAACTGACGCTTTTTGGTTTTCTTTTTCCCAATAATTTGAAGTGGCTTGTCTTATAAGTCAAGGACACCACCACCTTTGGTACCTTTGTACTTTCATTTATTTTTCACATTTGCGAGGATGGATAAGAACAAAGTTCATCCTCAATTATGGATTGCTTATCCTCAAACACTTGTACAAGCATTCAATCATATTTCTAGTTGTTGGTTGTCCTTATTGTTATTCTGATTAATTTGTATATTTGAATTAAAAGTAACATCATCTTCTTTCATAACACAAATTAGATAATACATATAATCAAAATCTTTCATTTTTAAATAAATTTTGTTATTATTAAAACATTTGAGAAAAAATTTGTCTCAATAAAATATAAAAAATATATGGATCAAATATTTGTCATTGATAAATAAAAACAAACACCGAACAAATATTTGTGAGAAATATACTTATGTAATTAACAAATTCAATCAACTATTTAAAATAATATATTATAATTGTTCATATAATATTTAACTAATCTTTTTATCTACGAGATATATTTTAAACTAAACATTTGAACTCGTGCAGATGCACACATGTCTTACTAGTGTTAATATTGTTAATAATAAGTAATGAAGTATTATGTTCATGATAGTGATCAAACTTGTGACCTCTCCTATTGTTACATTCTTTAACTCTCTCACTTCAAGTATCACATCAACATTACCACTCATAAAATAAATAAATAAATTAAATATTAGATTTAATTGTAGTTTTGGTTCTCATATTTTAGTTGAATCACGAAAATAGTTCATCTATTTTATTTCTTTCCAGTTTTAGTCCTTAAACATAATTTAGAGTGATGGCTAGCACACCAAAGTGATGGTCGACGGTGGTTAGTGAGGCTAGTGGTGGTAGTTTATATTGGTCGAAGTAGTAATCAAAGTGCTAATCGGTCTAGTCGACAGTCATCAGAGTGGTAATTGGCAGTGGTTGAAGTTGTGACCGATAACAAACATGTGGTGGTTAAAACAAAACTAAAGTTATAAATGTGAAATCTCTTTAAGTGACCACCATTTGTGTTCTTTCATATTACCATTGTGTGGTTTCTTAATTGGATAATGGATTTGCTTATTGACAACTCCATGGAAGAGCTCTCACTGTGGTTTTGTACGACTAAGGATGAGAATATGTTAGACCGTCTGTTAGGGGACTATGGTCTGACCTATTTATGGTCTGGTCCGGCCTGACCTACTTAATAAAAAGGCTAGAATCATACTATTTTTAAAGTCTATTTATTTAAATAGGTCAAGCTTATAAAAAAGCCTATTAGGTCTGACAAACTGGTCTATATATTTTTTATTATTTATTATTATTATTATTTGTTAATAATATTATTTCATATTTTAAAGTATATCAATTAGGCAATCACTCAGTGATTGTTCCATATTCAGTAGTCGTTCCATATTTGGTAGCGATTTCATATTCGGTAATAGTTCCATATTCGATAGCCGTTCAATTAGGCAATTACTCAGTAGTCATTACATATTTGTTTGAGAGGTAATAATGAGTGTGTTTGTTTCAGGAAAAAGTATTTTCTTTGAAACCAAAAATAATTTTTTAGAATTTAAAAGTGTTTTTTTTCTTTTCAGATTTTTTAAAAATCATTTTGTTAGAAATATTATTTTTTGTTTAACATATATAGATATGTACATTGGTATCGGTACGTGGAGAGTATCATGTAAATTGGTATGAATAGAGCATGTAAGTTAATTGCAAGACTTGTTAGTTTTTATTTTATTAGATTTGATTATAATTTTATTTGTTTTTCTTTTATATAAAGACATAATTTAACCTATTTAAAAAAATATAAAACATAACATTTAAATATTTTAATGTGAATAAGACTTTTAAATAGGTTTTCAGGTCAGATCGAGAAAAAACCTATGATATGTCGTAAGCCAGACTTAAGTCTAAAAATTAAATCATAACCCAAACTCAAATAGTCTGATATGAGATATTTTCACCTCTATATACGACCACCATGCGAAAACAAATAAAAATCAACAAAAGAAAGTATTGATGAAACGAAATAAACATTTTTATTATACATATCTTTAAATCTTAATAACATGATTAGATGTATTGTGTTCCCTCATCTAACAACTAACTACTCCATTCATATCTCCAAAAGCATTTCAAACCTTTTCATAACTGAAGCAGGCAAACCAAGTAGCACATTTACACTTTTATTATTTTCACCGTGTGGTAAAAACAAAACAACTTCCTTTTCCGGCAAAGTAACCGGACAAAAACACTTAGGCTTCCCCCAACCAAAATCAGCTTCATGAAAAGACAACCTAGTCCATGTTGTTATCAAAAGTGTTGCTGTTAAAGAAGGCTTGCTTCTTTGTACTTCAAAATAATCAATGGCAGATCTCACGTATTCATCTGTTACCATCTCAATTGCTCTCTCAATCAATCCAACACTGAATGATAATGGATTCTTCAACAACTCACTTGCTTTACACATAGCATTTGACAACACAATTGCATTACCAAAATACCCTTTTGGTATTTCTGGCACAAATTTTGACCTTCCATCAACAGCAAAAAGTAGCTTCACTTCTTGATTGGGATGCAATTTTGAAGCTTTTGTTCTAGCTCTCCATATAAAACCTGAGAGTGCTTCAAAAGTTGAACACTTTTTCAGAACACCATCTTCTGTGGCCTTTTTCTTCAGAAATTCAAGCTTGTTTTCATTGAAGTAAAAAGACTTGTACAATATCTCTTCTTCTTCCACATGAATTAGCTTGTTTGTATCTGATGATAAATCTTCAATTTCAGCAAATTCATTGTGTGGAAACTCTATTTGTGGAGGATTGCGTGGTTTGAGTATGGTTCTATCTAGAAATGGTGGAGTTTTTATGTCTAGTCCTCTTGCAGTTTCACCCCAAGAGTTCACAAATTGCATAGCACTTATTCCATCATTCATACAATGGTTCACGTTTACTCCCAAAACAAATCCTCCACATTTGAACTTTGTTACCTGAAAGTGAAGGTTTAATTAATCCACCTTAATTAAATATATCACATTGTTGGATAACTTAACATGTTATTGGTTTTACGGTAACAAAAATTAATTTTAAATGAATTAATTCTATAAGATTAATTTTAGTTATATATTTATGTAAATATGAATTAAATAAATAATTTATATCTAAAAATTAAATTTAAAGTAAAAAATTACAAATTTTAACTTTTAAATTAGAATCAATCCTATTGTCAAAATAAATTGGAATTGAGGGTGTCCAAACATACCAACATACACATAACATACTAGACATTTTTTTATTGGTTTTAGGAAATGTTTATATACCAATTGTGGTATTTGTACAACTAAAATTTGACAATTTTTGCGACAATAATAATTTAAAATGCAACTTATGAGTTTATTTACGTTCAATTCAATGATAACTAATTATTTATCAACTATCAAAACAAATTATAACATTAATTAAAATATGTTTGGTTTTCTATTTGTAATTCTAAATATAATTTTGTAATGAAAAAGTGGATTAATATCATGTTTGAATTCTTTTAAAAATTAATTCCACAAGTTTAATTTTACTCTAAATCCACATTTAGCGAAAAATAGCATAGTATTGTCCATTTCACGCTGCAGTATTCATATATTATAATAAAATATATACTATTTTTAATAAATTTACGTCTAAAAATACATTTAGTTATATAGTATAATCCAAATAAATTTTCTTATGTAAAATGACATTTAAAAAAAAAAACTCAAACATAAATTATATTAAAGAAATTTTAATTTTAACTAAAAAGTAAATTAATAAAATTAAAATTTACTCAAAAATACATTTATTAATGTTAACCCAAACACATAAATAATAATCAATGCAATAAATTAAAAGGGAGTTACACAATCCAAAATAAAATAGCTAAAAAATAGGAACTAACTAACATTATGTGAAATTAACAACCAAGTTAATTAACAATATATAAACTAACATAAGCAACCATTAATTTGAACATGGTTAACGTGATTAATTACTCTTTATTAAAACTAACCAACAAGTTTTTTCAAATCAATAGTATAAGTATTCATGAAAATTAATCCATAACAAGAGCTCATTAATTTAATGAACAAAGCAATTCACACTAGTGTAAAATGAAAAAAAAAGAAGAAAAAAAAAACCTGAATGAGAAGAGGAGGTATCTCAAGCATATTCTTAGCAGAAGGCATATCATAAACTAGTTTTCCAAGAATTTCAAGGTTAGGCTTTGTCATATCACCCAAATCTTCCATCATACAGTTAGCTTCACCTTCAACAAACACAACACCTTCCTCTGTGCAATCTACTATCAACTTTCCTTCTGAACTTATTTTTAACCTTCCAGCCATAGGATAGTAATGAACAAGAATCTTTGACAATGAATCCTTCATTACTTGTGCAGCATTCTCATTGCCTTTTGAAGATGATTTATAACAGTAAATTGTGCGAACTGGATATGCTATGTTTTGATCAAGGTTTGAAAGAAAGTACAGTCCTTTCTTTGTTTCCTCTGCAGGAACAACAAGACTTGGTTCTCCTATCCTTATATTCACTTTCTTTGCCATTGAAAAACAACCTGCTCACAATTCAAAATTACTCAAATTTGTGCTTACAAGTTACACAAATATAAGTTTTTTGCTTTCTTTGTTTTTGTTCTCTTCAAATATATATTTTTGTTTTTATTTTTATAAATAAATCAAATATTCTACTTATTATAATAAGTAAATGAGACTATAAAATATGTCAATGCAAAACAAGGAAATGAGATACCTTGTGATTACCAGGTTGCTGAATAATTCACTCGGATATACGAAAAAGACTATAGTGCAGAGAAAATTGATCAGACAGGTGTTATTAAAAAACTGAAATTTGTGTTGGTTCATCGATTCTTTCATTGAGTTATATAGAAATAGCATAGCTAAAAAGTTTGACGAGTCGATAGCAAAGTAACAGTTGAGAAGATACGTGACAACTAAAATTTGTGTACCCAATAAATGTCAGTGTGTTTTTTTTTACATTGAATTATGTGTTTTTTTTTTGTTACATTAAATGTTAGTGTGTTTTTATTCGGTTACTATTATAAATAAAAATAAAATTAATTTTATAATAATTAAAAAATTAGTTGAATTTAACATAATTAAAATTTACTAAATTATTTATTAAATATCAAATATTAAATTATTGATATTAATATATTTTTATTAAAATATATTAATATTAAATACATTAAAAAAAGTTGAATTTTTATTATAATAATTACTAATAATTGGAGGAATTTTTTCCCCTTATATTAACCGTTCTATAGAGTATTCTATTAGAAATCAACTGTGAAACTCTATCATTCAAATTTGAATTTTATCTTTTACATAATATTTTTTTAATCAAATATTATATGAATAGTGAGACTATACTTATCACTTAGTTGTTGTTTCCAACGTATGTCATGTGAACTTATTGCAATGCTAAAGTAATGGAAAATTGAATTATTTGACTGCAAAATATTAGCGGTGTATTATGTCACGTGTACGGTGCAGCTAATGTTGTGTTGTTGGTTCAAATAGCAGAGTATGGGCATTGATATGAATTTCGATTCTGTTCTCTCTAGTTAGGTGTTTGAAGATTCTGATCCCTCCCTGTGTATCTAAAACTGCTTTACGCTATCTCTCTGACAATAGTTCAAATTTTTATTTGTTTGTTTAGTTTTTCAAACTACCTTCCTATAATAACTTAGTTTTTTTTACTATGTTAATTAAACACTCACTTCACTTAAATAATAATCTATAAACACTTACTTTGTTCGTCAATGTATCTCTTATTCAATTTGATTTTTTATTTTTTATTTGGAAATTTTTTTTGGGGTCGCATTGACAAATCAAAATGAGATAGATATTTATTAAAATTTATATTAATAAAATATATACAAAAAAATATATATATATATATATATATATATATATATATATATAATTATTTAATATTGAACGAGAAATTAACTAATATCGAAGAAACAAACTTTAAATACCTTAGTTAACAATTCAACTACTTCGTATTAACAATTACATGTTAAGAGTTGATATATGATATAGTGTTATACTATTTTGTTGATTGTGAATTGTTTAAATTAATTTGTATATTTTTTAAAAGTAATACGATGTTTAAACATAAGAAAATTGATGTATTTTTCAATAAAAAAAGTTTTTGACAAAGATAAAAATCGTGAAATAAATATATTTTATTTGATTGAATTGTGTGAACTTCTAAAAATTTGTGTTAATTGTGTGAACTTCTAAAAGTTTATGTTAATTGTGTGACTTATGAAAATTGTGTGACTTGTGAAAATTGTAAAACTTTTGAGAATTAAAATTCTAACTTTTTAATTAGTGGACTATATATGAATTATGTTAAACTCTAAAAAATACTATTTAAATTTTATATATTTTTATTATAATATTTTAATTAATCATTGTCGTTCCTCAACTCTCTAAATATTTTATGTAAAATTTGTCATTCTCTTTAAAATACACTCTTGTAACATCATTTCACTTAGATAATCTATAAAAAACCTACAAGTATCATTTCAAACTCACTTCATGGACTTTCAACAATAGGGTCAAATAAAAGATTGAGTTCCATCTTTATCTCTAATTAGCAAATTAACCAAAAAAAAGACTATATGAAAACAAGTCTTTGAGAATTTAGAATATATATATAAAAGTTAATATACGTCTAAAAAAACTCTCTAATTAGCAAATTAACCAAAAAAAAATTCCATGAAAACAAGTCTTTGAATATTTTGAATACATATATAAGTTTACGTCTTAAAAAAGAAACTCTGATTAGTTTTTATAATGCAGTTTATTGGTATACATAAGAACTATATATGACTCGAGCAAATTTTTACCTATTATTATGGGATAGCTTTAACTATTTAATTTTTGTAGAAGTAAATATAATTTTATATTTAATTATCTCAATAAAATATATTTAGCCATTTCAAATAATTTTATCAGTACTAAAATTAAAAAAAAAACAAAAAGTAAACAAATTATTAATTGATTCATATATCTAATTGTATTTTTGTATGTTTACTCTTTATTGCAATTATAAATACAACTTTTTTAACAACAAAAATTATCAAAATATGACTTAAAAATAAAATTGAAGATAATTGTTTTTAAATAATTTAATTGTTTACATTGAAAAATATATTATTAGTTGGTATATATCCAACTATTAATGAATTTGATTACGGTTAAACATGAGGTAAAAAATCTTTTGAGAATTTTTTTAGAATATATATGTGGGAGCACAAAACTCAAATTAATTCACAATTTATACTCTAGTAGTTTCGTTAACCTTTAAAAAAAATCAAAATAACAAAATTGTTAGCAACACAAAACCGCCAATATAAATGAGGATATTTTTCAATAAATCAACTTTTTAAACGATCATTTCTATCTAGTTCCAAAATAATAGTAGATTAATATATAACTTTTAAAAGGTGATATTTTGGTATTTTGTTCTTTAATAAAATAAAATAAAATCTTAAATATGCTCCACCAAGACAGCTTCTGTTCATGTTTTTTGTATTTCATAATTTCCAATTTTCCCACTTCTTTCACTTGAGATTAGCGGGGCTTATATTTAATGGTTAAAAACTGCAATACTAAGGTCCTTTGTACAAGCAATATTCCATGAAAAATTTAAACAACACTAGGTCCTACATCAACACAGTCCAATAATAATAAAAATCTAAATCATATTTTAAGAGACCTGCTAAGGCCTCCTCTACTAAAGCTGCTCTTATGAGCCTTGAAATTCTACTAATATAAGTTTTTTTTGGCTAAAACAAAATTTGTCTTCATTCAAGATTTTAGTTATCATGTTTACAAGTTTTAAGTTTTTTCCTACGATTCAATTTGAAATTTATTTTGAATAATATAACAATTCAACTTTCTTTCTCCAAACTATTATCAATATGTCTTTATTATTAGTATTGTTGTTATTATTAGAATTAAATAAATACACTAATTCTTTATAAAAATGCATGCGAGGATAATTTAGTGATAATATAACTTATTTGAAATTTTAATGGTAAATGTTTAACAAACTTTAATATTTTTTTTTATGTTATTATGATAACTATAATAATTTAATGTCATGTCATGTATGATTTATGATAAAGTATAATTAATTTGCATAAGTAAAAATTTGAGTGAGTAATAACTACTAAAATATTATTGATGATTTAATAGGAGGGGCAATCCACTTAAGAAGAGTGTGGCTATCAATCTTCTAATAAATAAATTAAAAGAAAATAAAAATAGAAATAGTTTACGTGGGGAAAGAAGGAAAATAGGAAAAAAGAAGATGAAAAGAAAACAAGAGGGATAGAGAGAAAAAAAACACTAACTCTATGGCATGTCTTTCTCAAGCTCTCTCATTCTATCATCTCATCACACAGACAACCTCCACACCTTTATTATTGTAAAAGAGGACTAAGAAGGAGAGTGACATGAAAAACAAAAAAAAGGAAACATAGAGTTTCAATATATTTGAAGAAGTTTATAATTCTTGCGTGTTTAGAAGGAAAATGAAAACTCGAAGAGGTGTTATGATTTCATATGTAGAAGAACGGATTAAAATCAAACTTTGAGGGTCTTAAATGTCTTCTTAAAGTAACATAGAAAACTCTCTTAAAACCTCTATTAGACATGCGTAGATTTCTAAATTGCATGCTTTTAATATATGTTCATGATTTGCATATTTGGGTATTTAGATAATCCTATTTGATTTAGTATAATTGATTATTAATAACGCATGTTATGTGTTTGTATTAATTACTATGAAGAGTTGTTGTTTTATTATGATTGTTGAGTGTCGTGGTTGGATTGATGATGAGATTATAATTGTTTAGTATTGATAATTAATTCGTTTTATGCCGAATTTCGAATGTATTTTACTTAGTTGAACATATGAACTTGAAAATAGTATAATGTTGTTTTTGAACCCATATATGTATACCTTTAGTATTTTATTTTTAACTCTCTCGATAGATAATATTTTGTGTTGGTTTTTATATCATTAGAAATTAGAAATTAGAAATTAGAAATTATACTTAATTACCTATGAAATAAGCACATTTTTTCACTAATTTTCATTGAGAATTTATAAAAAAAATTGAGTTACAAGTTAGAAAATAATCAGTTGTTCCATTTTTTCTTTGGATACCTTAATTTTTTAAATTGTATTAATTGAATGTTTATTTTACAAAATAAAAATTATATTTATAAACTAAACATCTTAATCTTTCTAAAATATTGTCATTTATTCAAATCATACATTGTTTGATATATTAATTAAATTACTAAAGTTATAGTGTTATGTAAAAAATATTATGAAGTAGCTAAGTTAATATGGGTATAACAAAAGCAATAAAAATTGGTTTTGAGTGAAATCAATTGGATCGTAAAGCTTATTCTTATTACTCTGTTACTGTAAATTTTTATAAGTTTATAATAAATTTACAAATTTTTCGTGAATATATGAAGTGAATTGTTATGCATTATAAGTTACTATGCCTTAGTTATCTTGAAATATCTATATCGTGAGTCAAGAAACCCATTTTGAGTGATATCGATTGAGTTTGAAATAAGACATATTGTAGTTTTATCATGTTAAAATTTATAATTTTACTAAACATATAAACGACTCAATAGTATTGTAAACATAGCTGCTATGTTATGAGATTATTAGGTAATACTGATTTTATAATACCATAATTTGAGTTATATAGATAAGTTTTGGAAGAAACAATTACATTTAGAAGTTTAAATATAATGTTATTTTTCTAAAAGTTTGATGCTATATACTCATTTGATTTCTATATTAAACACATATTCAATTGTATAAATAAAGTGATTGATTATTTGTATGTTATCATTATATATATATTAAATAGCATATGTGATCCCTTAACTTAATTTCAGTTAATATTTTAGTAATTTATTTATTTTTTCTCCCAATTTAGTACTTTATTTTAATTTTAAGTGATAATTTGATCTTTTATGTTTCAAAATATTAATAATGTTATTCTTTTTTTTTTACAAAATTCAAAAAATTTATCAAAATTCTCAAACAAAACCTAAAAAATTAATTATCATCTTCGATATAATACAAATTTAATCGAATTCATAACTTAAATTGTTAATTATATTGATATTTTCATTCTTTATTTCTATTGGTTGAAGAAAAAAAAAATTTATATTCACCCCTCCTTTTTTACTTTTTATTTGTTGACAACTTATTATTCCCGCTCATTCCCGTAAAGGGAAAGAAATAAGGAAAATACAAATCACATTTTCGAAATTTCTGCCATTTTTACGGAAAAAATGCACATTCGCCGTCTCAGACTCGACGACGAACAAGAAGAAGAAGATGAACTTCAGCCTCAGCCACAACCTCACAACTCTACCAATTTTCCCTCGGAGCCACTTGTTATCTCCGACGACGACTTCGTCGACGTCTCCGATGACTTCTTCCCTCCAACTCCACCACCGCCTCCGCCTGTTCCTGAACCTCAAGCTTCGGATTCTCCCGTCAACGATTTTCTTCGCCGCACGGGATTGTGCTTGAAGAGAATCTGGCTTACTGATTGTCTTCGCGAACTAGGGGTTTCAGTGAGGGGCTTCGAAGGTTTCGATGTCGCCACAAAAGCTAAACTCTGCTTCGAGCAGTTTTTGTTTTCTGATTTCAACTTCTGTGGTAGCGGCGTTCTTCCTCCTAATGTTGATTCCATGCATCTCGCTGTTCTCCCTGGTCCTTACGTATTGCAGGTATCGCTTTTATTCCATTTAACGATTCAAGTTAATTAGTTACATTCTTCATCTTATTATTATGATTATTACTGTTTTCTGTATTTCATTTTTGTTGAATTGTACTCCACGACTTGTTACTGTTAGTTTGAGAGCGAATCCCAAATTAATAATATTTGCATTCTTATGGACTATTGTTGCTTTTGCCAAAATTTTCAAGGATGAATTTTGACGTTTACCTATTAAAGTTACACATATAGTTGGTTGTGAAGTGTTGGCACTGTAAAACATTTTACATTTACATTTTACACTTACAGAGTATAACAATTAAACTCTAAATTATATGATTGCATAACTCAAATTTGTCATTTCAGTCGGACTCAAGGTTAGTTGCTGTAATTGGAATGGAATTTTTTGTTTCATCTTCTTGATGTATTTTGGTAACAAAAAAATATTGAACTTAATTTTGAATTTGAGCATTCCTTTAATAATTTATGAGTATATAACATCTTAGGTTGCTAGGATCCAAATTATGCTTCTATGTGATGGACAGTGGATTAAGTATTTTTTGCTTAGATGATTGCTGATAGGTACTTTTTGCCTGTCATTAATTGCTATCGATTTCATTTGTGGAACCTGAAGAGTTTATCATGCCCAGGCATTTTCATCACAGTAATTGATTTACTGTGGATTTTCCTGAATGCATTGGCAGGTTGATGAAATTGTCAATATCACTTGTCCTCTACGAGGCAGATATGAAAAAGCTCCTCAGGGGCTTAAAAGGTGCCTGAAGTTGTCAATGACTGATGGTATTCAGAGAGTCTTTGGGATGGAGTACAGGCCTATTCAAGCTCTTGAAGTTTGTGCGTCTTCTGGTTTAAAGGTTTCTTCAGTGCCACGAGTCATCATTTCTTTTCATATGAATACTCATACACGCCCATAATGCTTTTGTTTGGCCTATAGAAATAAGTTATTTTCTACATTTAAACTTGTTCTTATTGGATTATTTTTTGCATATTTTAATATAGTTAAATAATTTTGTAACTATGCTGATTTGAATGCATTGCTTGTGATGGATTTAATTAATGCATCTGGGTATATGGTATAAGCTCAAATGCACAATCAAATAAATAACGGTCCATTCTTTTTCTGGGGGGCTTGTCGTTGTTTATCACTTCAATATGCTATTGATGCAAGGCACAAAATACTTTTTTGCTAATATCCATGCGTAAGGGTGAACTTGAGGATCTATTGATACTTGTAGGTCGCTATCTCTAATATACATGTGCGTCGTGGACTTATGATGCTGGTCCCTGAAACCATTGAAGTATTGGGGGGATTAGTCGAGCAGCTGGATGCAGCAAGAAAGAGGCTGGTTGATGAACTAAATAAGCCACCTAGGGGAAATAGGTACAAATTCATTATTCCAATAGGGTTATTTAAACCGATACGTGGAATGAAAATTTATACTTCAGTTGGGAAGCTAAATTGGTGCAAACTTTTCTGTTGCTTCTATGTTTCTTGCTGGCTTCTATTATTATAAATTTATAATCTACAATTTTAGTATATATAGGTAAACCTCAATTAGTTAATCCTTGTTATCCTCATGCAGAACCAGAAATGGAGTGCTTCCTCCTTTAGCAACCCGAGCGGCTCTTGCGGCATGGCCTTCAGGTGGAGTTGATGATCTCAGGCACAGTGGCTCGACGCTGCACAATACTGATACTGCGCAGGCAAACAACCAAGGTAAGTCCTTATATTATAGATTTGAGTACCTAAATCTGTGTGTATACCTATGATGTAACCAATCTCCAACTTAGATACTTGACTCCAATCTCATCTGTTTTTTATGCATGTGTTTACTAGGTGCTGGTCACAGCATTCCTGTCTCTGGTAACAACTCAACAACTGAAGATACTTTGCGCATGGGTGCACAACATGCTACATCCAATTCAGTACCCCAAATGGTTTCCAATGTGGAGCGAATGAATATTGATATGCAGCTCCAACGGCGTTCCAGCTTAACAGCGGAAGACACTTATTCGTTTATGGGTGCACAAAATGCTACATCCAATTCAGTACCCTATGTGGTTTCAAATGTGGAGCGAATGAATATTGATATGCAGCGCCAGCGGCGTTCCAGCTTAACAATGGAAGACACTTCTTCGTTTATCGGTGCACAAAATGCTACATCCAATTCAATACCCAACATAGTTTCAAATGTGGAGCGAATGAATATTGATATGCAGCGCCAGCGGCGTTCCAGCTTAACAACTGAAGACACTTCTTTGCTTATAGGTGCACAAAATGCTACTTCCAATTCAGTACCTCACATGGTTCCAAATGTGGAGCCAATGAATATTGATATACAGCGGGGTACTGATCCCGTGTTCAATGATAGTTCAACAGCTAATCAGTCTTCTTCAATGGCTGATGAGATGCATATAGATACTGCTAATATTACAATGGAAAATTCTGTTAGCAACCGATCTTCTCACATGCACTCAAATGTTGCTGCGGCATACGGAAACACTGTTCATGTAATGAGAGAAGGTCCTGTGCCTATTGAATGTTTTCCTGTTTCTGAAAATGTTGAGACATACAGGAATAGAGTTCCTGAAAATGCTCCTTGGAACAGATCCTCCTCCACTGCATTTAACAATGAAGATATCTTGACTGTTGACACCAGTGACAATCCACTCATACCGTCTGGAGACCAAGAAGTTCCTTTTACATACTTAGCTAGTTTGTCAGCCAAGTGGGTTGCAATGAAGGAGACAGCTCCTCTGGTTCGGGGTAAAATTAAGGTAAGGAGTTAAAACTGTACAGTGTTCTCTCTGTGGGCAGTGATTTTTTGCTCTCGTGTGCATCTGGTACTATCAGTATTCAAATTGCCTTTTGACTCTTCAGCCAATATATGTCTTTAGAATAGGATACGAACAGGTTTTACTACGATGTTATCAAAAGTTCCAACAGGTTTTACTAGATGTTGTCAAAAGTTCTTTGAGCCGAATCTGCGTGTTGTGCTGTCTTCTCTCCTCTACATATAAATCTTCATACTGTGAAATGAGTATCAGGCATTAATTTTTATTCTATGGTGATATTGGTTTTTGGATGAAATTTTCTTTTGAGCATGTCGTAGTTGATGTCTTAGTTTCTGTAATCTCTATTTTTCAATAGTATAAACGCATTATTTTTT
This sequence comes from Cicer arietinum, assembly GCF_000331145.2. NCBI lineage: Eukaryota > Viridiplantae > Streptophyta > Magnoliopsida > Fabales > Fabaceae > Cicer > Cicer arietinum. Next base: position 5,715,957 of record NC_021165.2, on the reverse strand, counting down.
TGTAGTGCTTTCTGACCGGTGTTAAAAGGTTCCAGTATAAGAAAAGGACAACATACGAGCTTCAGGCATATGTAGATGATGGTAGCCTTATTTCTGAAATCCTCATTCATCATGATGTGAGTTTGTTAAAAAACTTGCTTTTATTATGTAAGCTTTATCTATTTACCGTACTATGTTGACCAAGATAGAATATTTTAGGTTGTACAGAAAGGAATTGGTTATTCTCCTGTGGAGGTCACTGCAGCTCTTTCTTCTTCTGACACAAAAATAGTCCTGAACATGAAGGAGACTATGCATAAATTCCAAGCTTTTTTAGCAGACTTTGAGGTAATACTAATCTCTCTTTATATAGACACGAGGGAATCTGAGAGACTCGTGCAAGTTGTATGCAGTTGTTAGCTAGCAGCAAATTAATAGTTGCTTCATCATTCTGCTAATTCACATCTTTCTTTTTATTTCTAGGGAGTAATACTTGTGGAATTAAATCGAAAATGTTCCCTTCCAACTGCCTTAGACATGAGTCAAGGCTGTCCTCAATCTGATGCGTGGTCACTTCTGAGAAGGCTTAAGTCTCTTCCCTCTGCACAAGCTCAAAACCATTTCCCTTCAGACACAATTGTTTTATCCCCATAATTATTTGAATGTCCAAGGGTTCCTAATTTGGCTGGGACAGAGTTGGGATCAGAATTGTTACAACCAAATGCAATGTGAATGGGAAGATGCAGTTGCAGCTCTTGCTTATTGGAGATGACAATGAAACTGTGTTTCATACTTAACCAAAATCCTTGATTCCTAAAATCCTAGCAGAACTAAGATTTACATAGAAATTTGGAGCTCCAACGGCGTTCCAGCTTAACAGCGGAAGACACTTATTCGTTTATGGGTGCACAAAATGCTACATCCAATTCAGTACCCTATGTGGTTTCAAATGTGGAGCGAATGAATATTGATATGCAGCGCCAGCGGCGTTCCAGCTTAACAATGGAAGACACTTCTTCGTTTATCGGTGCACAAAATGCTACATCCAATTCAATACCCAACATAGTTTCAAATGTGGAGCGAATGAATATTGATATGCAGCGCCAGCGGCGTTCCAGCTTAACAACTGAAGACACTTCTTTGCTTATAGGTGCACAAAATGCTACTTCCAATTCAGTACCTCACATGGTTCCAAATGTGGAGCCAATGAATATTGATATACAGCGGGGTACTGATCCCGTGTTCAATGATAGTTCAACAGCTAATCAGTCTTCTTCAATGGCTGATGAGATGCATATAGATACTGCTAATATTACAATGGAAAATTCTGTTAGCAACCGATCTTCTCACATGCACTCAAATGTTGCTGCGGCATACGGAAACACTGTTCATGTAATGAGAGAAGGTCCTGTGCCTATTGAATGTTTTCCTGTTTCTGAAAATGTTGAGACATACAGGAATAGAGTTCCTGAAAATGCTCCTTGGAACAGATCCTCCTCCACTGCATTTAACAATGAAGATATCTTGACTGTTGACACCAGTGACAATCCACTCATACCGTCTGGAGACCAAGAAGTTCCTTTTACATACTTAGCTAGTTTGTCAGCCAAGTGGGTTGCAATGAAGGAGACAGCTCCTCTGGTTCGGGGTAAAATTAAGGTAAGGAGTTAAAACTGTACAGTGTTCTCTCTGTGGGCAGTGATTTTTTGCTCTCGTGTGCATCTGGTACTATCAGTATTCAAATTGCCTTTTGACTCTTCAGCCAATATATGTCTTTAGAATAGGATACGAACAGGTTTTACTACGATGTTATCAAAAGTTCCAACAGGTTTTACTAGATGTTGTCAAAAGTTCTTTGAGCCGAATCTGCGTGTTGTGCTGTCTTCTCTCCTCTACATATAAATCTTCATACTGTGAAATGAGTATCAGGCATTAATTTTTATTCTATGGTGATATTGGTTTTTGGATGAAATTTTCTTTTGAGCATGTCGTAGTTGATGTCTTAGTTTCTGTAATCTCTATTTTTCAATAGTATAAACGCATTATTTTTTTGTAGTGCTTTCTGACCGGTGTTAAAAGGTTCCAGTATAAGAAAAGGACAACATACGAGCTTCAGGCATATGTAGATGATGGTAGCCTTATTTCTGAAATCCTCATTCATCATGATGTGAGTTTGTTAAAAAACTTGCTTTTATTATGTAAGCTTTATCTATTTACCGTACTATGTTGACCAAGATAGAATATTTTAGGTTGTACAGAAAGGAATTGGTTATTCTCCTGTGGAGGTCACTGCAGCTCTTTCTTCTTCTGACACAAAAATAGTCCTGAACATGAAGGAGACTATGCATAAATTCCAAGCTTTTTTAGCAGACTTTGAGGTAATACTAATCTCTCTTTATATAGACACGAGGGAATCTGAGAGACTCGTGCAAGTTGTATGCAGTTGTTAGCTAGCAGCAAATTAATAGTTGCTTCATCATTCTGCTAATTCACATCTTTCTTTTTATTTCTAGGGAGTAATACTTGTGGAATTAAATCGAAAATGTTCCCTTCCAACTGCCTTAGACATGAGTCAAGGCTGTCCTCAATCTGATGCGTGGTCACTTCTGAGAAGGCTTAAGTCTCTTCCCTCTGCACAAGCTCAAAACCATTTCCCTTCAGACACAATTGTTTTATCCCCATAATTATTTGAATGTCCAAGGGTTCCTAATTTGGCTGGGACAGAGTTGGGATCAGAATTGTTACAACCAAATGCAATGTGAATGGGAAGATGCAGTTGCAGCTCTTGCTTATTGGAGATGACAATGAAACTGTGTTTCATACTTAACCAAAATCCTTGATTCCTAAAATCCTAGCAGAACTAAGATTTACATAGAAATTTGGCTGTATGAGATGCCATCTGGCCTGAGGTGAATGTTTGAAGTTGACCTCTGGATGTGAAAAAGGCATTTACGTTCAGATCCAGATAAAGTCCACCAAACGTGTGGTGTCCAATTTCATCAAAATAAGGTTCGGCCCTCCTTTTGATCCAAGTTCTATAGAAGAAATGTCATGATTGGTTGACCTTGAATAGCATTAGTGCCCTAATTGGTGAAAATAGTGAATGATTGTTGGGAAAGGGAGGAAAGAAACAGGATTGGTATTAGGTAAAGGTTCGGCCATATATGGTGTTGCCATTGGAGGTGGTGCACTTATTGAATGCATGTAACATATGTTTTAGTAATTTAGTTTGAAATGTAAATTATTTTCAGTGATTTTAGCTTTGCCTATTTTTAGCTCATTAGTTTTGTAGGGTCTGCTCTGATATTTCATCACCTCAGTTTGCAGTAATAACCGGAAACGGGTCTGATAATTTTTCGAAGGGGTTTTGGGAATCTATTTTCACCGGAGGACCTAATATCCTAAACTTCTGAAGGTGATTGACCCCCCAAATAAAACTGAAGGGGAAACAAAATGTATAGGCTGTGTAGTACAAAATGTATAACTTTGTTAAACAATAGTTTGACATAACACTGATTAGGAGTAATAGTTTGCATCTTTCCATATAATAGTAGTGCAAATACATAATCAGTTTGGATATTTCGTCCTAGCCAGTATTACTTGTACAACTACTACTGCTCACCATGGCAATGCTTTGGACATCCTGGATCCGAATTAATACCATTGCAAAAAAAGCACACAGTATCTTTTTTAGGACTACCATGTTTATGAATAGGAGAAACACTTCATGCTTTACATTACAAGTTTTACAATATCATTTTTAGGACTACTATGTTTATGAATCAGAAGAAACATTGCATGCTTTACATTACATGTTTTTCTTCCTTTTTTGGGGGGTAATAGTGGCACCAGATGATATTTCAAAGGCATGACCTAGATTTCAAAGATATACAATTGGACGTTAGTTAGGCTTGAGTTTGGGATTTCTAATTGACTCAGGATACAAATATTTCTTTAAGCCTGATAGATTAATGAGCTTCTTGCTAATTGTTTCCCTCTCCGAAGACCCAGATAGTAGCAGCCAGCGGTTTAAAATCTCCAATACTTCAGGGCAAAACATCTTCCAGTAGAAGGTAGTCCTGATCCATGCTGGTTCTGTCAGGTACAAATCTCCACGGCAAGCGCTGTTCACAATTGCTTTGGCAGCTTCTGTGACTGATCTTATGGGCACCATACTAATTTGAACCTGTTGATTCCCAAAAAGCATTAAAACTCATATCACTAAGAAAACTAAGAAAAACTAAATATTTGGTGTATATAGTTAGCTTACATCTCTCATTTCTTGGTCAAGAACCATTCGGCCTTCCTTAGATAGGAACTTCCCTTGGGTCATTTCTGACTCAATCAACCCTGGAGTGACTATAGTTATTCCTATGTCTCTTCCCAATTCAGTTCTTAGACTCTCATATAAGGTAATCATTGCTGCTTTGCTTGCCTGTAGATTTTGAAAGCTATATATTGGTTACTGGTAATTGGCAGGAGATAGAAATATATCATAACAGAAGCTTTAGCTTACTGAAGATGTTTGTGGATTACATTGTAGAACATCATTCTTGGCGCAGGCAACCATCCAGCAGAGGAAGCTATGGCTACGATCTTACCTTTGAATTTTTTAAGGTGAGGGATTGAAAAATATGTGCCGTACGCAGAACCCCAGAAGTTAATGTCCTGTGAAATTGTCATGTGAAAATTATTTGCAATTGCAAGTGTTATTAAAAGAGTTTAATTTCTATACACTGGCGGGGTAAAATTTACACGCCAAATGTTTACATTTAGTTACGATTTAACCCTGAAAATATATATAAATTAATTTTTTTGGAGAAGCCCATTTGATTCCTTACCATAGCGGGTACAAAATTAGTGATATCAGTAGTATCTTCAAACAAGCAGAGAGGAACTATTCCTGCATTGTTTACCAAATGGTCCACTACAAAGAAATGTCAAATATACAAATTAATAATTAACCATTTGCATTCCATAACTAGTATTACCATTCGAAACTTACACCAAAGTATATTATTTTGAAACAACTCTCACATTGTCCAAAATGGTTGACTGTTAAGTCAACGAATCGTTTGCAATCTTGAACACATGAAACATCTGCAGGGATGGTAATCACATCAGGGGACCCAAAGAATTTGGCTTTGCTAGCAACCTCATTCAGTCGATTCTCTCTTCTGGCAACAAGTGCTAGGCGTGCTCCTCTCTTTCCATACTCATATGCCATATGCTGAATTTGTAAAACAAAGAGAAACCAAACTCCACTTAGTTATATATTATTAACAAACAGAGTTGGAATTTTAAATTCCACTATGTTATGTAATAACCTCGCCTATGCCAGAGGAGGCACCAGTGATCAGTATTACTTTTCCTGCCACGTTCTCACTAAACATTGTTCTTATGACGAAGTTGACAATCTTGAATAACAGATAAGGTGGTAAAATACAGAGTAACAAGATTAGGCATAGAGAGGGAACTATGAAGTCCAATATCTCATGAAGAAAAACCATGGTTCTAGTGGGAAAAAAAGAAAATGCGAAATATTATAAGAGAGACAAAAGAGAACAGTCGCTGTCAATTATATATGTTATCCTAAAACAAGATGTCAAAGGTATGCAAACGCTGGCGTTCTGCATGGAGAGGAGTTAACACGTAACATTTTCAAGATGTACACGAAGGGTTGTGTAAAAAATCTGGTTACGAGGCTCCAGATACATAACTAGATTTAAATTCATTTTAAATATTCGATTAAAATAATATGGTTATAATCCAATTCATTTACCAACCGGTTGGATATCCACTACTGTTTTATTTTTGAATTTTATCTGGTTATTATCCATTCATATTTTATTTTTGGATTTGAAACTTAAATTCTTTCTTGGAATTCTAATTTCTTTCTCTAAATTATAATTTACATACAATTTAAATTGAATTAGCAAGATGCTATCTTTATCTCATTAACACAATAACTTTTTTTTTGTTGCTTCATCTCCGATTTCAACTATAACAAGGTAGTCATTCTTGAACTCCACTCCATTCTTTCATTGAGCTCTTCCTAACTTAACATTACTTCAAGGTATTCTATTTGGTTTTTAGTAAAAATTTCACCATTTTCACGACTTTATCAAACTCTTATGTTTTCACAACAACAAATCTATTTTCTAAAAAATATATTTGTATGTTTTTTATTTTTATTTTTTATTTTTATTTTATAAACTAAAGTTCATTCCTTTAATTTTAAAATAATGCATAAAAACATGACTCATTTTTAATTACTTCATTTTGTACAAATTAGTCTTTTTATTTATTTTATGATTTTCCTTTTCGTTTTACTTTTGGCATCTTATATAAGTTTAATCATTTTTTTTTCTTTTATATTTATGTAAATGTTATATATTATATTTTTTCAATATTTCACCCTGTTGAAAATCATTTATTGATTTCTTATCTTTTTTTGTCTTCCATTTTATATAAGGATGGATGTCAAATTTGAAAAGTGCTGCTGATTGTGGTATAATACAATGTATAAATTGTAATTTTCATACACTTATCATTGATTGGATTATAAAATGATGATTTGTTTAAGATAATGAAAAGAAAAATACGTTCAAGCTTGTTAGTAGTTTTGTCATCATAGTTTTATAATACATCAAATTTTTGAAATTAACAAATTATATCAAATTTTTCGTGTATAATGTCAAATAATAAATTTGGTTATAAATGTTAATCCATATAATAATTTTAAAATTCATATAATTTGTTTTTTTTTAAAAACCAACCATACACAACGCTACCTATATGTAACATTTCCGTAACGTTGTGTTGTGGTCAATTTGAAGACTTTGAATAGAAAAGTTAGTTTATTAACCGTATAATTTGTTTATACTATCTGAAAAAGTTTATACTATCTGAAAAAGAGGTTGGGTTGTTGAACAAGTTTTAGAACCTTGATGAGAATAGAAGTCATTAACATGATCTATTAGTAAGAAAATAAACTATTCTTAATCATACATGCACAAATTTGTAATTTGTAATCCTTAATCACGGCTACTCAAGAAGTAATTTGTATTGTTTATTACAATGGTTTGATTATTTAGATGCAGAGCTTCCAAATCAATTGTAATTTGTAATTCGAATAATGGCTTACAAAATCCTTCGTCAAAGCATATGTTCTGCGTTCGACATATTTCACAAAATTTTGTAAAGAAATTTAAGGACAATGCTTTAAAGAAAAAAGTTATTTCTATAGGTAATAGTTTCATTCTTAATTTTTATAATTAGTATAATTTTTAATAATTTTATTTTTAATTTATATAATTAGTGTAATAATGTATTGTCTACGGTTTCAAGCCTACATATCGATACTACCACAAAGAAATTGACATAGTAAACTCGAAGGCTTTGAAGTGGTTAGACAACATACCTCAGCAATATTGAATTCAAGCATTCGATGAAGGTAGCCATTGGGGTCAGATGATTACCAACCTTGTGGACTCGATCAACAAATATTAAAAGATCCGCGCAACCTTTTCATCACTGCTTTGGTCCAATCAACTTAGTTTAAAACAGGGACACTGTTTCCAACCATGGGAAAACGACACACATCAATTTTAGCTTCTGGTCAGGTATACAGATAAACTTGCATAAATTTTATGAAATTGGAAATAAGTAAATCCAATAGTCATAGAGTGGATATTTTTGATCGGAGCAACCATATTTTCATAGTCCACGAGACAGTAGTTCCAAGAGAAGGGCGACCAATTGGTTATTTAAGTGTAAACCTTTATAACAAGTGGTACAATTGTGGGAAATATCAAGCTAAACACATGCCTTGTTCATATGTGATAACAACATGTTCTAGCATAAAATATAATTATTGGAGTCTTGTACATGATGTGTACAAGGTGGAAACGGTACTAAAAGTATATGATGAAGCGTTCCAACCCATACCAAACGAAGGATACTAATGCGGAGAGTTAAGAAAGATCGCCCAAAGAGCCAACTCATTAGAACATAAATATTACAGAAATAGTATCTAGAAAATGCAGAGAGTCATACTAAAAAACATTTCCCAAACGCGGCTTGACACATCTATTCAAATTTGACGTATTTTTTTTTAAATTTATAATATAATTTAATCATTTTAATTAGAATTATTTTTAATTATAATAATAATAATTATTAATTATAATAATAATAATTAAAATATAAAATTAATTTATAATTTTATAATGTATTTTATTTTAATTTATTATTAGTATTTTTATTTTTAAATAATTTAAATAATTTAATTAATTTTAATTTATTAAATAATTAATAAAAAATATTAAAAAAAAAAAACTAGTTGCAGGTCGTTTCCCGGAAAAACGATCTTCTATAAAATTTAAAAAAAAAAAATCCTTCAACCGAGCAACTTTCTACTTACAAAAAAAAGTAGGACATTCGCGTAAATTATTTTCAAACTAGGACAATTCAGTAATAAAAAAAATAAAACTGAGATATTAAAATAAAAAATCCCAATTATGTTGCTTTATATGATGTATAAAAGTGAAAAATCTATTAAATTAAAATATTTTAAATTAAATAAAAAAAGTATATTAAAAATTAAATAATATTTCAAATTAATTTCTTATCAAATGCATATCAAATTAAAAAAAATAATATATTATATTATTATCTGATTTCTTATCAAATGTCACGTCAAATACACAGAAGAGTCTCATCCTCTATTATATCTTTCCACATCTATTTTTTTTTTTTTTAAATATATTTACCCAACTATCAATAGGGATTAAATTGAGCCAAAAAATTGATTCCTAAGTTTTTGTGATTTAATAATTCATAACAATCAACATTTCTTTTTTTCAACACCCCAATTTTATGTCTTAACCCTCTGGACCAAAGATGAGACTTGGCTTATGAAAGTGAAAATCCAATTTGAAAACAAGGGTGTTGAGGTTAAAAAAGGGTATTAATGCTAATATTGTTGGTATTTTGGTGAGAGTGAAAATCGAATTTGTGACTTTCTTATCACTGTATTTTCTTAACTCTCTCGTTTCAGCCATTAAATCAACTTTATATCTCAAATCAAATCAATGTAATCCGATACTAAGTTGAATTGAAGCTTGTGTAGATTTTGCTATAGGGATGCACAATCATTTACTAATCCTCCACTTTTACATGAGTGAAAACAAAATTATGGCATAGCTTTTAAAAAGGAATAGGTTCTCTGCCAGGCCATGATTCTATCTTCTGGAAATACTTGTGTGGAACAACACCTTCAAAACCTTCTGTCAAGATCACCTTGTTGTCAGAAATGTATAGCTTCATACCTTTTGAAAATGAGATTAAGGATAATAGAAAGAAGCATGAAACAAGTCAATAGCCTTTTTTTAAGTAGATTTTAGGGTTAAATATATTTTTTTATTTTTAAGTTGACAAAAAATTGATGTTGATTCTTGAATATATTTTTAATCTCTACGAAATTTTCATTTTTTGTATTTAGTCTGTGTATACATTTTTTAGTCTCTAAAAATTACAAAACCACATGCATTTATTCCCTAAAGATGGACTAGAGTAAAACACAATTTTATAATTTGTAGAAACCGAAAATTGGATATGAAGACTACAAATAAAATAGATGATAATTATATGAATTAAAATCATATTTAACCCAAAATTTTAAAACGTTTAAGGTCCACATTTAACAAAAATAATGTTTTGACTCCTCATTGTTATTAGAAAACACCATTTATTTTAAGAGACTAATAACATAATAGAATTTTAGTAAGGATGAAAATACTTTTTCCTAGTTTTATATGAACTAAAAGTATATTTAACAATTTAATTATTGTCAACAATATTTTTTAACATATATAGATGACTGGTTTCACATTGAGAAAGTGTTTAGAATAGTATCATACCCACCAATGCTTTTCTAACATCAAGAAATATCAGAACATTGACATCTCTCCTCATACCTGGGAACAAAATACAAATAGAAAAGAAATTAGATAGGTGCATCTATGGGAATAACTTAACTATTAAAACAGCACAAGCTACATTTTAGTTCTTCATAAGACAATACCATCTTAAAAAAAATTGAATAAAATTGTCCATGCAAGAACTTAAATATTCTTATACAAATTCAAAAGTTTTCATCTTCCAACAAATAAGTTTAAGTTATGAAGGGGTAAAGGGGTACGTACCTATAGGTCCAAGCCGTGCTTCTGTGTTCATTAATGGTATTTCTTAGAGAGATTGGATTACTAAATTGCAACACCCATCTATAAATTGATCAAATCGTTTGCAGAGAAATGATGAGTTGTTGCCACAGCAATTAAGTATACATGCATTTGGTTCTTAGTTACTACTAACTGATTTAACTACACCCACATTAACACTTTGAATGATTGACTATTGGTTGATCCCTATTGAACGAAGAGATATAAATTTATAATTTAATGGAGAAACGTAAACCCCTCATGCAAGGTGGGGACTATCACCGTCCCCTTCCCTTTCCTCCTTCATTTCTCTCAAAAGCCTTCCCTTCCCCTCCTAACTCTCAAATAAAGCCTTAGGATTCCACATTTGGTTCAAAGCTAGATTATAATACAATGATTCACACCAGTCTGTCTTTTTCATCATTCCTATTATGAACCCAACCACTATCCTTAATATTCCAGAAAGAAAATCAACTTGCCTAACCATAATGAAAAAATAAAATATATCCAGATTTAAACTTTTCCATAGGTAAATAGGATTCTTTTCAATAATATATATCACATTACCACTTATTACTTCTCCATCTGTTGGTAAACCACAAGAGAAATGAACATGCAATCTCTTCATGCGTTTCAGACCAGATGCTAGAATTGAGTCTAAGTTCCTTCTATACGTTCCATGAACACAAACTGCATATTGTGGAAAAATATAAAACAAATCAAATAGGAATATAGATTTTTTTTTTTAACAAAATAAGATTTGTTAAGACAGTATATATAGCTCTTTAGTTGTAATAGAATTGTGTTGATATGATATTCTTCATGGTAAACCTAATAGTATATGCCAACATATCAACCATTAAAAAGACAATTTCAAATTCGAAATATGTACATAATTTAGTGGTTAATATGTTGCTAAGTATGAAGTTCACCATGAACGAAGTCTATACTCTAGAGCAACAAAACTTCAATAATTATGCACCTGGAAATCCTTCATCTGAAAGGATTGGTTTCAATAAGCTTTCAGTTTCAACAGCCTGCAAATCAACAATGTCAAAGACCGTATTTTAAGAGCAGATGAAGATTATTGAATGAATTCACAACCAAAAAGTTCAACATAACATAAGAATATTGAGTAAACATAGCAAGACATTAGGTGTTAAAGAGTTTTTCATTGATGGCATCTGTACACGACAATGAGTAAAGCAAATATGAAGGTGCATACCCGTTGAATGTGTTACGAAATACAGTCCCAATCATTTCAATTATACAAAACTTCATAGCAAAACTAGATGAGTCAACATCTTATGAACAAGAAATACTTTACCGTTGTTGTGTGGCCTTGGTTTGCACGTATTAGTAGCTCCCCGTTTTCTTCTATGAGGTTGAAACGTTGCTTATTATCTTTTCGAACAGCCTGAGGATAAACATGAGATAATTTAGAATAAAATGTTTTTCTTCAGCAAATTCATATGAAAATGAAATGAACAAATACAGTAAAGAGTAATAACTAGATGAAACAAATATGGAAGAAGAAAACTGTAATTTGTATTTCTCATCTTTTTCATGTACAATCTTTTTCATGATGCTACTAATCAGCATAGCAGATTAACAACATTACAAAATAAAACAGATTACAAAAGGAATAAAAGTTCCTTGGTAATCATTCCCTTTAGTCAAATTAAGAGTATGTCTCACACATTAAATATGTTCCAACAAATGAAAATGACATTCATGTTGATTTTTAAGAAAAAAATAGGCCATTATAGGCACAAATAATTATTCAAAGGCAGCATTGGCACAGGCAGAACTAGGATAAAATGTATGAGCAGATTAAGTCAGCAACAATATAACCAACATGTAAATGTTCCTGGTCAATTTACTAATTATTAATTTATAGCGGACTTAGTTGCTGAAAGGATGGATGAGTAAATTTTTAATCCATAGTCAGATATTCATCAAAGAATCAATCTTCTATCCTCTAAGAATGGGGTGAGAAAGGAAACTTCAAAGGAGACAAAACAAGGATAACAAGTAAAATATTGTTGAATGTTCAAAGTGTCATCGAACTCGATGCAATCATATTTATGTTTCATAACAACAAACAACGTATTGGAGCCTGGCTAATATCACCAATACTTACTTTATACATTTGTTTTTGATATTTTCGTCAAAATGATTCTCAGATAATGAGACACAACACAAGAATCTAACTAAAACAGGATATAAAATGGAATGAGAATGTGTCAGGTGTGGAAACAGGAAAAAAGATTAGATCAACCGACCTCCCTAATGTCATCAATAGTGTGGGACCGTAGAGGAATATTAGCAAATGTCTTCAAATTCAGCTTTAGCAAATCATTAACGTTCACATAACCATCACTCCTCATATTCAAATTCAATTCAGATGCCATATGCCGTAAAATTCGCGTCCTGCAGATATTGAAAGACCAGCATAATTTCAGTGAATTGCTGCTTAGATCCACTTTTTTTTTACAAACAGAAGAACAACAACAAACGAAACTCGCATTCTGAAGCTATGAAGGAAGAAAAAATGTTTATGAAAATAAAAAATTATAATTATCAGAGGGTGAAGTAGTGCTTACAGGAGCCTACCAAGAGAATCAATTTTATCCTTTCCCGAGCCACTCCCACCACCACCACCACACCCTCTTGTTCTTTTTCTATCATTTCTCGTATCAAAAGCCCTTCCTCTGCCATTGCCAGAACTGCCAACAAAATATGAAAAAGCATAAAACTCTCAGCTTGACTCTGTATTGGAAGCTACTGATATGTGAATAAAATGCAAAGCAATTAATGACACAAACTTGTCCTTAGAATTGAATCGCTAGAATAAACAGGAAATTCAGATACATAATGGTTGGTATGCGTGGTTAAAACAGAAAAGCGATTAAGAACTATAGTAAGGAGATTTCGACGTAAAGCAACATTCGTATTAGCCGAAATCGGGAAATCCTTAATGCGGCCGCGATTACAATAGCAACAGCTATTTAAAACCTTGGTTAGGTCAACAGCAAAGTTTGAGAGGATTTAGGAGGAAGGGTGAAGAAGCAATTAATTACCTTGGAGTGGCGCGAGCGTAGGAAGGAACAAAGTTGTTGTTGTTGTCCATTAAAGAAGCTGAGAGATTGAATTGAAAAACGAAGAGGAAGGACATTTACCAAACATAATTTAATTATCTTGCTTAATTTCATTCTATTACTTATACATGTTATCTTATTAAATTCCATTCCAATATTATAGCATCAATCCAAAAATCATAGATAATTATAATACTAACCTGCAATTCCAAAAACTTTGGCGATGAAAGTGAGGCCGCCGGTGTTGATTTCGTGGGGAGAATACAAGACAGGGTCTTGACTGATGTTGAGATCAGACTGCTCTCATCGATCGATTTTCAATACACGAAACTATCTCTTGTTTCGATCACTTCCAGTTAGGTAAAATCTCTGCTCGCTTAAAGAATTGAATGTTAGCGTTCTGGTTTTGTAGAGTTTGAACTTCTCGAGAGCGTAAGAGTCCAATGTTAGAATTCTCTGATATCTAAAAGGTATTGATTTGCTTAACCTAAGCTTGAAATTGGTAATAGCATTAACACAAATATTCAAAATCCAACTCTTTCGTTTCTAATTCAATGTTTCCTTTCTATGGAGAGGGATAGATGCTTCTAAGAATATTGAGAAAATAGAACGCTGGTGCCAGCATGCATGTTAAGCATCGTTTATGGAAAATGCAATACTAATCCAAATGTCAATTTCTTTTAATATAGTTATTTTAATAATTAAATAAGTTAAACTTATTTTATTTTCCTAATTTTATTAAATTATAAATAAGATTAGGGTTGTATCCAAAAAAACAATTAGATTAGGTTTATTAATGTAAAAAAGAATCTATATTACATTAGTTAACTATTTAAAATTAATTTTATTAAAAAATATAATTATATATTGATTATTTTTCTATAATATTTTGTCATTTTAATGGAATTAGACTTTGAGTAACTTTAATTTTTTTAAAAAAGATTTCATAATCAAAAGAAAAACTGAATTGAATTAGATCACTAATCAAAAGAGAAACTGAATTAAATTAGATCACGTTAATGATTTATTTTATTTTTTAAAAATCATTTTCGAATCAAAAGATTAACAATCTTAAGAATTATTAAATAGGAGAACTAAAAATTGAGATTAAAAGTTAAAATTTGACAAAATAAAAAGAACTCTTTTTTAATAATATTAATAAACACTGTCCATTTTTATTGTATTCCATAAAACACATTTTATTCCTTCCACAAAACTAGTGACACACACCACAAGAAACAGTATTATCTGGGATGGTTCTTAACTTCTAATTCAAATTGAATCACTCAGTTTTGATCTGAGGGGAATGAATTGAAGATGGATAAAACAAGTTCTTAATCCCAGTGGCATCCAAAATCTTTTTGCTAGGTGCTTCTCTTACTGGAGTAGTATTTGATTTAGTAAGATACAACATTCTGAAACTCCATTCCACCAATTCTGGACACAAGACTTTGACAACATATGTCATTCTGAACCAAGCTGGTACTGTTAAATATCTGTCTCCTCTCAATGTGCTGTTCACTATTGATTTGGCGCATCCACTCACTGATCCCACTGGCATTGCGCTCACTTCAACCTACATTATTGAAAACTATTTTAGTTAAAATAAGACTCAAAATGAATTTATTATTTGTAACTATGGATCACAAATTAGCATGTGGTAGGAAAATAGAATTAAAAAAAATGGTTACATCTCTCATATCTTGGTCGACGCCCATCTTGGCTTGTGGTGGCAATAAGAACTTCCCTTTGGTCAATTCAGATTCTATATAACCGGGTGTCACAATTGTTATACCTATGTCTGATCCAACTTCCACTCTCAATGTTTCATAAAGACTCACTAATGCTGCTTTACTTGCCTGCAGAGTATTAATTAGTGTTTATTTTTATAGTATATGAAGACTATTGAACAAACATTAATTGAAAACAAATGTGACTTACATTATAGATACTCCTTCTAGGTGCTGGCATCCAAGAATCAGCAGATGACAGTACCACAATTTTGCCTCTGCTGTTTCTCAGGTGTGGTAAAGCAAAACGGGTTGTGTAAACTGATCCCCAAAAATTTGTATCCTACCATAAATGAATGTCATTATTTAATCAATTATTATTTAATTAAATTATATATTGATAATCTATACATTAACGCCAATTACCATGACAGGTCTCAAATCGGTGATATCAGTTACTTCTTCAAACAAAGTGGCAGCACTAATTGCAGCATTGTTTACTAGATGATCCACTGCATCAAAGATAATTAACACACACTAAACAGTGGTATACTATTATAAGATATGAATATTGGTTTAAAGAACTTTTATATAAGCAATCATAGTCACATACATCTTCCAAAATGTTGAACAGTTTCATCAATCAATCGTAAACAATCTTCAACCTTAGAAACATCTGCACGTATTATAATAACATCAGGAGATCCATAATCACGCGCTCTATCAGCAACTTCACGCAACGCAGTCTCTCTTCTAGCAGAAAGTGCTAATAGAGCTCCTCTCTTTGCATACTCGTACGCCAAATGCTGCAAATATTCAAATCAATACAATCTTACTGTTACATTTTTTCTAAAGACCATAAGGCAAATGTATCATGTCAATTTCTAATTCAATATTTTTCTTAATCATTTATTTATTTTTCTCATATGAAATGGTAAATAAACTCTTTGAACAATTCATTCAATTTCTATATAGGCAACATTTTTTATTAGCTCAGACACCCAAATTCTAAGACCTCACACAATTCGTTTAACAAATTTAGCATTTTACTTAACGTACGTTAGTGTTACAATTATTATATCTACCATCTTAAATAAATATATGATCTTCTTAAAAAAATTATTTGTCTTTTTTATAAAATCTAATTTAAATTTTCAACTCAATTAATTATTTTTTAACAATATACACTTTAATAATGTACGAATACTATCATAAAAACATAAATTAATTTTGAGTTTTAAAAAATAAACTTATAATACAAATCACTTATGAATAAATTTAATATTACTACAATTTTTTAATAAATTTGTGGGTGATAGATCTGAATTACCTCTCCAATACCAGAGGAAGCACCAGTGATATGAACAACTTTACCAGCAACATTTTCAGTGAAGATGTAATATATAGTGGAAAGGAAGAATTTGATTGCCCAATAAGGTGGTAAGAAAAGAGCTAAGGAAAAGAAGGTGAATGGAGGAGCTACTATGTTGAGGAACTTATGAATAAGGTCCATATCACTTATCACTAACAAAATGAATTTGAAGGTGAATTTAATATCAAAATTTGGAATGTATTTATATAGTGTTGTATGGAGGGAAAGGTTAAGCGTTACGTGGCAGCACCAAATGTGAAGTGTAGGACATGTGTCTGTAAGAGACATGACAGAATATCGATCCATCGGTGACTATTGTCTTAGTCTCTTGTTCATACAATCTCAATGATTCTGTCTTGCGGTTTCTTTCAATCATTTATCACCTCAGCCATGCCCAAAGTTTAATTAGAACGCAACTTTCTAGAGTTGTTCCAGTTCCTTAGAAACCTGATCATGTAACATTTCGGAAATAATGTTACATTTCAATTAGAAATCGAATGGAATATTATTGATATATTAAAACTCAGTACCACTCTGAAAATGTTTGATTTAATTTTTTAAATCTGTTTTTTAGATTTTAAAATTTAAAAGTTTGTTTGGTAATCTAATTTTAAAAATTTATTTTTAAAACTTTGTCTATTTATTAGTTCGGGAAACTGAAAAACTAAAACAGGAAAAAAAACAATGATTTTTAATTTTCAATTTTTTGAGAATAATCAAAAACACTGAAAACATGTTTTTTCATTAATTAGAAAAAGAAAAATTTGTAACATTTTCTCTCCGCCAAAGTGTAAAATTGCAACAATGCTTTCTCAAACAAGTATCTTCAATATATCTTTTCATCTTCTAGTGTGTTTTATTTTTGCGGTTACGAACAAGAATATTTTAGATTCACAGAAGTCTACGGTTTAATTTATATTAGATCTAGGTCAAATGAGATTTTTTATTTAAACAGACTAGACCAAAACTTTTAAAAAAGTTTATTTAGTTTAAAAAATCAGACAACATGTCATATAATAAATATTTTAGACTTATTTAAATAAATGCAAATAATATGTTTTTACTATATTAATTTTTGATTTTTTTATTATATATTTAACTTATAGTAATTTACGCATATTAACTTCATTTAGTTTTTGACATATTTAAATGTATTATTATAAAATATAATTTATATAAAGTTATATTCTTCAAAATGTGACGTTAAATATTAAAATAAAACTTAATTTTATTGACATATTAACTCGTTAATCTGTTTAAAGATATGTTTGATTACTTATTCAAAAATGTTAAGCCTATGACAGGCCATAGGTCAAACTTAAGCCTTAAATTTTTTGACAGATCAGACTCAGGTGTAGCAAAACCTAACTAGACCCAACCTATTCCCACCATTATTTGCACTACTGTTAGAATTGATTATGAAGCAAAAAATTATGGTATGTAAACTTAAAATATTTGCGATTCAACTCGATTTAGATGACAACTCTAAAAAAAAGTATATACGAATTCAATTCAAATTATTACCGATTAAATTAAAACATTCTCAGTTGATACAAATCATGATTTGTAAAATATTATTTTAACATTGATATTTTAAAATACTAAATTATAAAATTGCATTAAAATAATTTAAAGAAATTTTTTTATATAATATTAAATATTAAGATTATAGAATAATATTACCGATTATATTAAATATTAAGATTATGGAATAATATTACCGATTATATTTGGAATAATAGTTTTTTACAATATATATGTTATTCGGTTAGTGTTTTAGATTGACCCAAGGCCCAATCTACCTCTACCTCTGCTCACTAAGATTGACTCAACCTTCTTCGGCCTTAGATTAATTGTAACTAGTTTCAATAGTAAAACGACTATCATCTCTAATTTTAATGACTGAGTGGAGATAAAGGCAAATATCGTTATGCAGTATTGGCTAAGCAGGGACATTTTCGTCTTATACGGACTCAATTTCCACAATATGTATAGTACTATTCTTACACATTAAAATGTAATTTTTCTACCCAATTCCTCACCCTCATCTCAAATAACTACTTACTTTATTGTAGTTTTTAAGTCTAAATTTAATTTCTATATTAAAATTTATTGTTTAATTATTTTTGAAAATATAAATTATTTTATATTTAATTTACTTTTAACTAAAATAAATATTACAAAATAAAACATACAACCAAACATCACTTTGAAACAATTTTGAACATAACTACTTCATCTTTTTTAAATTCAAACAACATTATAATTTTCTTAAATTATATTAAGAATAAAAAAATATAAAAGTTATTATAAATTTTTATTTTCCAAAACATATTTCTAAAATAAATTTATCAAACATTTTTTTTTCCATTTTCACATCTCTAAAAGTATTTTCAAGAATAATATTACCGAATAATTTTTTGTGCCAAACTAAAAAATCATAATAAAAAATGTAACTTAAAATTATTTTTACAAAATTATATCCTTTTTATCACGTTATTAATTAGGTGGATTAATTTTTATTAAACATTTAGTTATAATTAAACTAAATTTAAAATATATATATATATATATATATATATATATATTAAAAAAACCATCAAACAAGTTTTTTCATTTTCTCACCAAATAGTTTTTGAAAAGAAGGTTACCAAATATGTTTTTATTTTATTTTCTTCTCAAAAATAGTTTTTTTAAATTATTTTATAAAGAGTTTTCAAAAAGTAAAAAACCAAAACATAATTAAACAGGCTCATTAGTCTCTTTCTCTATTTTTTTTAGAGAGTACGACTAAACGTTACCAATTTAACATTTACATGACGGTGGTTCTTCTCCCACCCTTTGCATTTATAACTAGTCAACAACAATATTTTGATAAAAAATATTTTTAGATCGGTCAATTAAAAAATATTAATCGAAGTTAACTCTTAAGTATGTTATCTCCAGTTAACGTTTTCAAATTGTGTAATTCTTTACTTTGGAGATTATTAATATATTTGAAATACCATAGGATTGATTCACCATGCCATTCATCTAAAATAAAACTCTATTTCCCAGGTTCACATTTGGAAAGAAGCTTCAAACCACGAGCGAGCAGCAAAAAAGCTAATAATAAAATAAAATAGGTAGGGAGGATATGAAATAAGCACGTGTAGATATATATATATATATATATATATATATATATATATATATATATATATATTGACGTACAAGTGGGAATTACGTACGTACGTAGTTTGCTTATCCATGAAGCATTTTTGAATACCTAATTTATAATGTGATTGTATAAATAAACGAATATAGTCATCAAAAGATCTCAAAATTAAAGTCATAATGTCAGGTTCTCTGTCTTTACATATTAGATTCATGTCAATAGCCAAACTTAACAACCGATCAAAATTTACCCCAACGATTCATAGTTTATAACTTGTTTTGGCCTATTTAAAATTTAGCAAGAGGTTTTTTTTTTTTTGTTTCTAAGTGGAGAAAGTTAGTAATTAGTTGTTAAATTATTCATTACAATTGATTAAAAAAATTCAATACAAAATGAAAATTCTAATTTAATCAGATTTTAAATTAATTCAAGATTTAAACAGATCATATCATGTCTATAAAAAACAACCTATATCAAATAAATAAGTCAATTATGTCTTACAAAACTCAATTGATTTTCACCCTTGTGTCTTATGCTCTAATTAGAAGTAGCAAATTTAATTGAAAAATAAATAAATATATTCTAAAAGTACAATTTAGATATTAACATCAAATGATATTTGATATGTTGTGGCATATATTTAAACATGAGATACCTCTTTTTTAAAGATAAGTCAAATATTATATTTAACTAGTTAAACTAAAACAACATTTTTTAAAAGAACCAAGCTAGACCTAAAAACTATCCCATGCTAGAGACTTGAGTATCAAAATAAGTTTGTTAGTATGACAAATTTTGTGATATTTGTTTTGAAATAATGAATTAAAAGTATCTATTGCATATTAATATTAAGAAATTATAAATGAACAATTTGTGGATGTATAACTACGTGACCCACTTAAATATCAAAATAAAAAGAGCTCATATATGTTAATGTCTAGTTATCCAATCGAAATGTTATTAGTAAAAAAATAGGACAAAGATTGGATTTTGATCAAAACTTGTTAACAAGAAAGCCATTAATCTTTTATTAATGGTTTCTTTAAATTTTTTTCCAAGCAATCGACTCTGCTAATTAACTTGTGTCACACAGAATCATGATAAATGGAAAACTCTTGCACCCTTTACAACTAGTATATAGTCTAGTAACTACCATTTTGCATAAGACTAAGTTCAAACATCCTATGCCTATTTACTCTTGCAATGAAATCATCAGCCCTTTTGACCAATTCATCAGAACAACCAACCAAATTACTTTCTTTGTCACCTTCATCAAAATCAACCTCTTCTTTTTCTTCCCATGTTTTTGTACTAGTTTCCTTAATCCACACTCTTCTCTTTAAGTCAACTATGTTCGTTGACTTAAATTGGTTCTTAAATATTTTTTCATCTTGGTTGACTTCATGAGGACTTTGAAACTGAGGCTTTGTAGTTTGAATATATTCATCATAATAAACATGAGAATTTGAAGATAAATGATCTGAAGAAAGGATTTTGGAGTTTATCATAAGGACAAAAATTATGAGGTTGCATATGATGAATAAGAGCTTTGAACTCAAAACAAGTGGTATTAAACTTGACATGTAAATCAAGATTGAAGATAGATAGGGTAGACAAAATGTCACACAACAGAACATGCAACATATTAAAGCTATTAAAGAATAGAAATATAAATTTTCTAGGAATTGGAGCTTCTTGTACCTATTCATGGCTTGAATCTTCTTGATCTTGTTAAGATCCATTTGATTCAAGAAGGATTTTAAGGTAGCTTATAGGCTTAATAGAATAAGGGGGGATTTTATTTCTCTGAAATGGGAGAATTATAAGATAGGCTGAATTATATAGATTGAGGAAAAGGGTTAATTGATTAATAAAATTATTTAGATGATACTTTATCATTATTTGATAAGGAATTGACAACTTTTTCTAAAGGTATTGGACATAGTGGCGTGGCGTTTATTGGTCACTTTTTCATTTCAAATCTTAATCATATAAATCATGTACTCTTCACTTCAGTTTGAGTCTAGCTACTTAATGCTTTCTAATAGTATTGTTAATTTTTTATTTCATTTCATTATAGCTGGTTGTACGTATTGTATATAATTAATATATGATCAACTATTTGTTGAGTGTGTTCTTTTTTAGATAACTTAAAAAAATAGTAGTTGCTAACAAAAACTAATTAATTAAATGTTTTTCATTGCTTATCTGATTGTGATTCCACATTGTTGTTGTTTGGTTTTTACTTTTACCCAACATTTCTGTTCAGAAAAGAAAACTTTTTTTTTTGACTGCTCAGGATTCTAGAAAGCCTTGTTATCTTTTTTTTTTTTTCCTTTTCTTTTTTGTGGTCTTAATTATGGGAAGGGAACTGGGATAGATTTCGATAAAAAGAAGCTCTTTAACTTTTTTCTTTTACATTTCTTCTTGTAGAAGCCTCATTATTGGGTGGAATGGAAAATAATGTGGCCAAGAGAATCATGGATTGATTGTTTAAGCCTATAGGTAGAGGTATTTACGGTATAAAAACTGCATTTGATAAAACTATATTAATAGTTTGGTTTAGTTTTTAAAAATCAATTTTTAAATTAATTTCAGTGTAGTTTTGAATTGTTTTATAAATATAAATAAGTTTAATATTTTAAATAAGTTTTAAGTTAAAATTAATTTTGAACAAATTTTCAGAAAAATAATTTTAAAAATATTTTGACAAAAACAATTAAATTTTTTTTGAAAAAAAAAAAGTCTAACCTTTTTTAAGAAAAATAAATATAAAAAAATTTCGAGATAAAAAGTTTCAAATACTTTTTTAAAATAAATTTCAGAACAATAACTTTAAAATTCTTCTTACAAATATTTTTCGAGAAAAATAGATATAAAAAATTTATCGGAAAAAAGTTTTGAAATAAAAAATAAAAAAACATTTTTTCGATATTTTTCTCAAAATATTTCTAAAAAAACTATGATTTGTTTTTTTTTTTTAGAAAAAAATTTGTTTCTATAATTTTTTTCGAGAAAATTAAATTTCAAATTTTTTTAAAAAAAATATTAATTGAATTTAAAAATGTTAAACTAATATTTGAATTAATTTAATTAACTAATTTATTTTAAATATAAAATACAATTTATGAATCATTTAATTAGTTTGATGTTTTTTTTACAATACAATTCAATAGATTAATATGATCCAATTCAATATATTTCTGAAATGGGCTTGCATTCCAAAGTCAGGTTGTTTTAGCTTAAACGTGAGTTTATTGCTTGGTGGACGTGAAAACAAACATAGTATAAGGTAATCACGAAGAAGACTTAGGTTTCGTTTATTTTTCATATTTAGTGGTTTCATTATTATATAAAATTTCAAGTAATAAATATAAAAGAATACATATTCTATATTTTTGTCACCGTTTTCTTTTATTTTGGAAAATTTTAAAAATATCGAAACATGTTTTCATTATTTTTAAACCGTACTATCCCTAATTGTTTTCTATTTTCTCTCTAATACAAATCACAATTATTTATTATGTGATTCTTACATTTTCTTTTTAGCAATTTAAAATGAACATAAATATTAGAAAATATTTTCAAAAAACAAACAGGACTATCGGACAATTTGTCTTGTGAAAGTATTTTTTATTTATATTTCTAAAGTTTGTGATGATTTTTCTTATTAGCGATAATGTAAGAGATTTTTAACAAGAACAATTGTTTACATTTTAAAAACAATGAAAAATGTAAAAAAATTAATTATATTCTTTTAAGAAATGAATATTCATTAATTAACATTTTATATTTTATCTATAACAATAGTTTACTTTAAGAGTCGATCATCAAAGTAAAATGAAATACATTTTTAAAAATTGAACACAATATTTTTACAAAATTAATTGGCCATAACTTTTCATTTTCTAAAACTTTTGTTACCTTAAACTTGATAATAAGAAATATTTGACTCATTAAGTGAATCATTATGATAAGGATAGATGAAATGTTAGTTAGTGATGATGTATTTCTAGAAGTAATGAAAATAATTATTTCATATTTTCATTGTTTTCTTAAATAAAAAGAAAAATAAATAATATTTTAAGTTAAGATTTTATAATAGTTTTTAGTTTTTATTTATGTTTATTTTGAATTGTAGTAATTTTAGTTAAGTAGTATAAGTCTAATATAGATATAGAGAATTAACTTTTACTTCATTTGAGAAATAGGGTAAATGATTATTTGAATATCATTATGAATAAATTTGAAATGAATTTGAATTTCTATTATGAGAATGTTGAGTGAGATGTGTTTCCCATTCAAACTATTGGATTAGAATTTATTTTAATCTTATCAATGATTTCCTTACCATTGTAGCGATTTTTTATTGAGTTGTCAATTATTATTAATGGTAACTCTTTCTTATTTCTTTTATTTTATCAGTTAATTTTAAGAAATTATTTGAAAAATCTTTTATCTTTTGTAAAATAAACTCAAATGTTCCGCTAAAACCATATATAATAACATTCACCGTGAATCTAATATTAATATTTGATATCAGTATAATGAGTCCACATCCAATAATTATCCATTAAACCAACTCTATCTAGATCATGATGCTAGAATTCTACATGACTATTAATCTTTATGCACATACATTTAAGACATGGACATCATATCCCTCCCTCGATTCTCTAAATATCTTGCAACATTGTCAATGCAATAAATACATGCATTCCAATTTCCATCGACAATATACGGTTTGTAATATTCTTCGAAAATATTATATTACATATCTAATTTTGATTAAAATAATATTGGTTGATCTTCTATAAACTCAACAACGTTGGCATTTACAAAAAAAAAAAAATAGATTTTTTTTCATTATATTACGAATCTCTATCAACAAAATTAACTAACTATAGTTGTCGTTAATGTTCTAATATAATGTTATATAATAAGTCTAGCTATAATATATTTTTTAACAACCTAATTATTTACAAAATTCATATGAATTACACAAACTACCGCACTATAAAAGATTATACTAACACATCCTTTTCGAATGTTAACTAAATATCTCTAATATATTTTTTAGTGCAATTTTTTATAACATTTACTGCCATGTGTTTTTAACTGATCATTAAAGTTTGAGAACAAATAAAGTTTTTCTAAATTCACAAAAATACACACATATATATTATAACAATTTTGTGTTCATATTTACCGACAAATACTTAAAAAATCAACATTTATAAAACTAAAAGCTACTAATAAGTATTTCTTTCGTATAATATATATATATATATATATATTAATACTAAACTTACAATAAATTTTATATTAATTTTAATCAATAAAAAAATATCAACATGACCTATATTTATAAGAAATATAAAATTGATTTGGTGATTAAAGTATGAGAATTAAGAAACAGAGTAATAGAGATGTTATGAGTTTGATCTCAATCTAATTATAATTTTAACAATTTCTAACATAATATTAGTTGTTCCAAAAAAAAAACCATTTACAATATTTGTTGTTTTACCTTAATTTTGTCTTGCTATACTTTAATTTATTTTTTCTTTATTCTTAAATAAAAGTGGATAAATTATAGTGTTTGGTGGACTCAATTTTAACTGTATTGTTTTTAACTCATTTTAGATATTAGATATAATTAAAGTTCAAATTTCTAACTTATTCTAAATAAACAACAAAAATAAAGAATGAAATATTAAAAAAATAAAGTATATTTTTAAATTTATTTATTATAAATTACAGAAAGTAATATAACATAATTAAAAATATATTCATAAAAAAAGAATTAATGCAACTAAAAATTTAAAATAGATCTTATAAAAATGGTTTAAAAAAAACTCAAGAGTTCTTTATCTTAAAACGGTGTTAGTATTTTTTTTTAAGAGAATTAGTGGCTCTACCTTAATTAGAGTCATAATTCATCTAAGAATTAAACAATGGTAGAAAATGTTAAGGGATCGAACAACACATATTCATGCATGCATTTTTATTTATCAATATTCATGCATATTTTAATCAATAAAATTGTAATAAAACTCTCATACTTTTTATCTATATTAACTCTACTTATTCATATATTTTCTATTCTAACACAAATCATTTTTTCTTACAGGATACTAATATATATACTTGCATATTGTACGAATAACTAAATTATTAGTCCATATGATATAAATTAAAATTAATTCAAATAACTAACAAGTTATAATAAGCGGAAGGAAAAAAACGTCAAAAATTGCAAAGATAACTCAACAAAACAGTGAAAATAGAGGTAAAATAGAGGTAGTGATAGGAGATTGAAAAAATTATACATAAAGAATCTGATGTTTGGGTGAATAGTATATTTATAAAGAATGTTTATAGAGAGAATAAAAGAATTGGGAATGAGAAAGTAAAAAGAAACTACTCATTATCTGGGAATGGCAATGAATCACATGAAAATCATTAAAAAAAAAAGACAGAAAAATAATGAAGAAAAAAATGAATTTTAGAAAAAAAAATTAAGGGGTGAATTCCTCTGATTAAATAGACCTACTCACATTTGTAACAGTTCATTGGAAATGTTTTTGCCATGACTTTGTTGTTAGGAAATTGAAGAAAAATAAAAAGATAAACCTGGCTAACAATGTTTGATTGCTTACTCATCTTTCTAGCTTTATTAGTCATTGCAATGCGCCAAGGATCCTTCGAATGTGTGGTGGACCATTTTTTTATTGTGTTACCAAAAGTACTCTTCCTTCCCAGAATGGGACCCTCAAACATACTTTTATGTTAGAGTTATACATAAATCATTAAAAAATATTCGATGCCACTTTTTACTAATTAGTATTACTACATGTGATCTTAATTATTAAAAAAAATATTCATTAAATAATTTTTATTTATTTAATATTTTAAATTTTTATGACATATAAAAATATTTAAAAAATAATAGTAATAAATAAAGTTATAAATATTGATATTTTTTAATCTTATAATTAAGTCTCGAAAATAGTATTTGGTGCTGTAAAATATCAAATAATAGTTTGATTTTTTAAATTGCTAAAAATCAATTAAAAATCGGTCTAGTTTATTGATAGTCCTTTACATTTAAATTTTGATTAAAAGAGATGTCTCAAACATAACTACTTTCAATAAAGGTAAAAGGTAAAGAAGATACTATGCAAGAAACCAAAAAAATTGGAGTAAATTTTTATATATTTTAAATGAAGTCAATTCATTTAATTCACATATTAATTTGGATTTCAAATTACCTTTTGTGTATTTTGCAATAGAGGGTCTAGTTATATTTTTCTCTATTTTTAGTCTCTCTTTAAGATATGTTTGTATGTTATTCTTCCACAATCATGTATTTATTATTTACCACACCAAAAAGTAAAAGGAGGTACTAATACTAGCTATGATAATTTAGTTAGTCTAATTATAAGTCTCGTTTAAGATAATCTATGTTTAAAAATAATAATTAATTATGAAATTTTTTGTAGTTAAATAATGTTTTAAGAATAAAATATATGTTTAATATTTTACACATACCACTAATAGCGAGACAAAATGGATACTGCGTGTATATATATAAATGATTGATCAAAATACATTGATGTAACACTTGAATAATGTTACACTGTTTAAAAATATTTTACACGATATGTATTTTACAAATTAATTATTGAATTGAAAGTTTATATAGTATAAATCATCTCTATAAATATTTATATAATTTAAGTATATTAAATTGATTGTTAGACGTGAAAGTATGTATTAAAATTGTATTAGACTATCACATCGTCAAGATTATAGAGATATTGAATAGATATTGTTGTATATTTTTGTTATATTTCAAAAGTTTAATTAAATTGTCTATCATATTTTTAAGTAAAAAATATTAAAAAATCTTTTAGAAGAAAATTAATATTATTTGTTGTGAAAATTGACTTGATGTATCCATTTATTCTTACTTATTATGAACTTGTTACAACCTCAATGGATATTTGATCAAACCAAATGCTTCCACTACCTTTTTTTATCCTCTTTAGTCTAACTATCATCTCTCTAATTATCTTAGAGATATTTTATTGTGTCATGTAACCTCCAACTTTAGGGAATGACCTCTTGTATCTTGGGGATTTGCACTTTATGAGTGGATAAATTCTTAATGACAGCCATCTGAGTCATCTCAAGTTTGGGTATTTGTTTATGGTTTTGCATATTTGATTAATGTTGTTGAAGTAAGATACTGATCAAGTTGTACTGACAACCCAATCTAACAATACATATATGTGATTGGAAATCCTCATTCCTTGAGTTAACTTTTTTGATTAAGATCTAAATTCATTTAACATGGTATAAAGGTACCATATTGTCAAGGTTCCCGATCTTATAGTTGAATATATGTTCTTGAACCCTTCTTTCTTGAGTTAGTTTTAGGATTTAAGATCTAAAACCATTTAACATGGTATCAAAGTTAAATTAATAATGTTAATAGAGAATGTGATTCCAAATTCCCGCTAGGTTTGAAGTTGTATTATAATTCTCCATCGCCAAGGTTTGAAGTTGTTTAAGTTGTATTATAATAGAGAATATAATTCAAATTTTTAACTCTTTTTCCACTGATTTGTGGCCTATATAAATTCTTTTGGCCTATATAAATTCTTTTCAAAACTACTCATTTATGATACATTAAAAAGGAGATTGATGTATGAATCCAAAAGGAGATCATAAGAAACTAACTTTAATTCTTCAATATTTTGACACATAAGGTAAGATATTTTGACGGAGAAAATTAGTTTACTACTTTTGATAAAGCATATAAAATTTATATTTTTCTTTTAAATATTTTAAGGTGTAAAAGGTAAAATTTTCTTTAATGATACACGGGCCCAAAATTTGGACCATTCTATATGGCTCTATCCCCAAAAATTATAGACCCATCTCCTACGGCACTATCAATCAAGTTAAATTATTTGGTTTTTTTCAGTTGAATTGCTTATTTTGAAGGTGTTTTTTAGTCAAAAATGCACATCTAAAATGATTACTCCAGAGAATATTGGACTTACGAAAAAAGAAAGAAAAAAAAAAAACTCAAATTATTTTGGACATCCCTCCAAGTCATACAAAAACCTCCTCAATAGTTTGGACCAAGGCCTATTGATATTGATTGCGAGAATAGTGTTCTTTTAAAATCTTTGGTAGTGTTGACAGAAAAAAACCTTAGTAGATAGATGAATAATATTAAAATTAAGTAATAAATGACTAAATAGAAATTTTAATAATTCAAAGTATAAGACTTAAACAATTTAGTCTCCTAAATTTCTAAAATAACAATTTAATCTCTTAAATGAAAAATATAATTCAATTTAATCATTTTTTTCAAATTTTCTACCACAATTCTATAGGTTTTATGTTTATTGTGAAACAACAAAATACTATCTAAGTCAATAGGTAAGTATTTTATTGATTTTTGATGAATGTTTAATGAAGAAATATTTTTATAAAATAATTAAATTTATTGATATTTTTTAATTTATAGAAACTAATGAATTTTTTTTAACATAAATTTGATATACGAAATTGACCGATTCTTACATCTAAAATGTTTATTTACTAAAAAAATATTAGTTTTCCCATAAAATAGGTTTCTTTTTTTTATTAATACCCTATATCTCTTTGTTATTATTAATTTTAATGATTTTCTATCTAAAATTTATGAAAGATAAACTTGTAAGTGAAATTCCAATTTAAATACATTAATTTATTAATATTACATATATTGATAGTCTTTTTATTATATTTTTACATAGTAAATAACTTCATCTTATAATATTGATATTCTTTTTATTATCATGACATATATTTATTTAGGTGTTATTTTATTTTTATTCAACTTTCTATTCTATCATATATTTATTTTACCATTTGCGTTAAATAAAGTTTAAATAACTTTGAAATTGAACGTAAACATACCTATATAAAAGTGTTGATACAAAATCAACCATTATTTAGCGGGTGATGCTTAGGAATTAGGAATCACCAACCCATTTTAGAATGGATATGGGTTTTGCTTGCATTTTTTGAAAAGATAGGAGCATGTTAAATGTTGATTTTTTGTTATGAATGGAAATGGGTATTGAATTCATATACTTTTCCTAAAAAGATTGGTGGAAACCCAACACCTCTTAGACACTAATAGATGTGATGTGCTGATAATGCAATGGATATTACATAGTGGTGATATAATATGAAGAGAAATATATAAAAAAAAAAATTAAATAAATGTACAAAAATTATTAATATATATCATTTTTTATTCTTTTTTGACATCTCAATACATTCTAAATAGTTTATCAATATATTTGTTAAACATACAAAAATAATCTCACATTGATTCATAATTGAAATTAAATATAATTTGTAAAAATTTATATTTTTGTGTGCAGCAAAACGTCTTTTTATAAATGACAAAAATTTAAATACGGTCAATGTATTTGTTAAGTATACTCAAATAATCTCACATTGATTCATAATTGAAACTAAAAATAATTTGCAAAAATTTATACTTTTCAATATAGTAAAACGTTTTTTGTATAAATTACAAAAGTTTAAGTACCATCAAATACAGAACCTAAAAAATGTGTGATACAAGCATGAGATTGTAACAATATTATAATTTTTGTTGCTTTGTTTTGTTAAAATATCCCCCCAAAACTTTTGAAATAACCGTTTATTGCAATATTAATGCCATACATTAGATATAAAGTAAAGTCAATTAGTATTAATTCCTAATCAAATACTAAAATATAAGCTCATCCAAAGATTGGACTATTACACGCGCATCTTTGGTCAAAATCCATTAGCAGCACCATCATTCCCTTTCAATATACCTCATGAATAAAGGTTCCCCTGTTTTAATCAATCAGATTTTGAATCATTTCAATTTGATTAAAAGAAAATTAAATAAATAAAAAAACAATTAACTTACTCTTTTTGGGCATGATGTACTCTCGAATGTACTGTCTCGCATACGTTTTATACAAGAAAGCAGCACCTTTGAACTGCGGCAAAACTAACCATCCCACCAGCAATAGTTTTGCACTATACCAAATTGGTATCCTACAATTTTAGTTTATGCTCAATTAAATTACGAATACATAAATAAATGGAAGATACTCAAATACCTAATTGACACATAGAGTGGGAAAAACAAATTCATATGATTGATTTAATTTAACTGTGATATGATACGAAGAGAAATAAATACAAAATAAATTATTAAATAAATGTATGAAAATTATTAATGTACACGTATCATTATTGATAATAATAATAATACAAATTTAAATGTCTTATAAACAAAATTCAATTTGTTTGGACAAAAGTTTGCTGAGATTTTTCGTTTTTTGTGGATATAACAATTAAATTATTTGAAAGAACAAAAAATACAAATATAAATTGAGATAAATAACCCTACATTTTAGATATAAGATAGTTTTCCACTAGTAATTAACGAAAAGTTGTGATATATTTACATAAATTAATTTTGTAAATGTAATTTAAAAATAATTATCAAATATTGTACTCTAATTAAATGTTAATGTAAAATACCTAAGAGAAATTAACATTTAATTAGAAAAACTACCTAAGAGAAAATTTGCATTATCTTAAAAAGGTATGACACATACCCGGGATATAACTTTGTTTTACATTAACATTTAATTAGAGTACAATATTTGATAATTATTTTTAAATTACATTTACAAAATTACCAAATATTATATAACTTAATATAAGACTAAAAAATATCCAAATATTATATAACTTTTAGTGGTTAATGTAATCTAAAATCATACCATTGCAAGATGGGTGCGAAAATCATTTCTACAAGGGTGAGAGTTGAATAAATAATCCAATAGGCAAGCCATTGGTCGTCATCCAACTTGGATGTGCTCTCTTTAGCTACAACCGTAGCATATCTGTAAAAAGGATAATTAATTAATAAAAGTTTATTTAAAATGAAATGTGTGTATGTGTGGGGGGTATACTTACAAAGGATATAATAACATCAACATCGGCCTGCA
This sequence comes from Cicer arietinum, assembly GCF_000331145.2. Classification (NCBI taxonomy): domain Eukaryota; kingdom Viridiplantae; phylum Streptophyta; class Magnoliopsida; order Fabales; family Fabaceae; genus Cicer; species Cicer arietinum. The sequence goes on along the minus strand of NC_021165.2, from coordinate 5,684,303 downwards.
AAAATGAAACATAAATAAATATAAATTAGTAATTCATCAAGCACTTTCACTTGAGAAAACTATGTAGTAATTCAAGATCTTGATTAAATAATACGAAATGAAAAAATATAAGGGAAGGTAGAAGATTTTGGATATACCCTGCAAGGGAGTGAATTTGGGTGATTAAAATCCATAAATTGAACATATTAGTGGGATTGGGGGTAAGAAATGAAAGATTCTGGAGAGTTACGGAAGAAAACAACTTTGGTATATACATGGAATGAAGAGACGGTAACCTCGTAATACATATATATATCGGTTTTAATTCCAAATGTGTAATACTACATCCATCATCTTTAAAAAAAAATACTTTTCATTTACAAATTAATTGACTTTAATGAGTTAGAATGCTGAAATTATAATTAATGATTTATTTTGATTTGTTGTAATTTTTAATTATAAAAATAATTTATATTATTATTAAAAAATAAAATTAATAGATAAATGTATCATTAACATTAATTTATAATTTGGTGAGTTAATAAGAAACCATCTCAATGATCTGTTAAAATTTTATTAATATCAATACACTTTTCTTTTTAGACATACTGTGGAAGTTGTCTTATCGTTAATTATAAATATTCTTTAGTGAACATTTTTTCTACAAATAAAATTATTGTTTTATTTTATAAGATGTATTTTTTTTCTTCTAAAGATACTCTTTATTAGTACTATTAATTAGTCTTAAAATACAAAAAAGTTAAGTTTAACACATTTAAATATAAATATTATTTTAAAAATATTAACATATAAAATCAACATATTAACTATAAACCAAATTTTCTTACTAAAAGTGAAATCACAAAATAATGGGTGCTTATATACAAGCTAGAGATAATAATTTTTGAGAAATTATACCATACATGTGTCAATTCCAAATGCATCAATCAATATGATTGTTTTTTAAATTAACAGTTAAATGATTTATTTATTTTTATTATTATAAAATTTAAAAAATAAATTTAATTATTCTACACAATTGATGTTTTACGTTGTTAACACACAATAATTATCCATGATAATGATTTTAAAGGTAGTTTTATTAAAATTCAAATATCCCTAGTGATTTAATGATTCTGAGAATGAGAATATAATTTTTTTAAAATTGATCATATAAACAAATTAAATTCTTAAAAAATTATAATAACCAAATATTATTCATCAAAAGTATCAATGAAATAAAATTTTATTTTTTTCAAATTTTTTGTTACTCATTATAACTAACGTAGAATATTTTTTATGATAAATTGTAAAAAAAAAGTATAATATTTATAAATAACAAAATGATGTTTTACTTATATTTTTTTTTAAAATATACAAAAGTTGATAAATAACTCTGTAATTCCTAAAAATTATAAGTTAATTTATTGATTTAAAAATAAATGAATCAAAATAATTTAATTTATAAATATATCCTACGAGTTTCTTATATCTTTTCTAGGAGATCTAGTTTAATTAGATGGTATATTGATGGAAGTATGACCACGTGAGAAAGAACAATTTAGGAGGCAGTACAGAATTGAATTCTTAAAGAAACTTGTCTCGCTTAATTTTTTTTAATTAATGTCACGCTTAAATTTTAATTAATGTCACGCTTAATTAGTGTTGAGTGATTGCTCACCAATATAATTTAGTGGTAAATTAAAAAGTCAACATTTTGATAAATAATCTACCATGTATCTATATTCAAAATTTAATTAAAACTTTAAGGACGATGAAAATTGTTTTATGACCAATTTTAAGATTAAGAACATAATTAAATTGATGTATATTTAATAAAAACATAAAAAAGATATATAAGTCCTTTAAATTAATTTTTTTAAATCAAAGTTGACTAAAGTAGTATCTTAATTATAAGAAAATCATAAATTTCTATTTGCAAATAATAAAATTACATCATTAAAATTTTACATAATTTTTAAACATTAATCCTTAACTATTTTTAAACATCAACTCTTAATCCTTAGTGGGCTATATATACACTATGGTTGTTCACATAAGCTAGTGCCCTTACTTCCTCTTTTAAATTTTTTTCCGGTTACATTCCTTCTTTTGTAATTAATTTTTTTATTTATTTATATGCTTTTTCTGTTTTCAAAACTTATGTTTATAAGATTTTAAAAAATTACTTCATCTATTTTATTTTAAATATTTTAATTGTTATTATTTTTGTTCTCAAATTATTTGTCATTTAATAATAATAATACAATATTAATTATTTTTCTTTTATTAATATATTCTTATTTATTGCATCTCAATTCTCAACTTATCAAGATTTTAACCAACCGAAATTTATATACTATAGTAAATGAAACTTCTTTTAGCCTTATTTACACACAATTGTGAGGTATCTAATTCGAATATGAAAAATAATATTCAATTTAATAATGTTAATATTTTGTCAGTTGAGTTAAGATTTAACATTAATTTTTTTTTATCTTATAAGAGATGATAAATTTCATCATAAATAATTTACACAACTGCGAGGTGTTATGTTCGAACTCGAATAAGACGTTCATCATAACAATATTGACATGCGTTATTTGAACTAAAACTTAAGATCAAATATTTTAATTTGGACCAAATGCAGTCTGAATAAGCATATCTTTACCAATTCATGAAATCCGTCCATCTATTTTAAAATTTGATAGTTTTAGTTGTTATTTTTAAAATTTGATAGTTTTAGTTGTTATTATGATTTTTTAATTAAAAAATGACTATATGCTATATTTTAAATAAGATAACAAATAATATAATGATATAAAATAATTAACATCCATAAAACTACAATAAAAACTTATAAAAATTTAGCTTTCAATTTTTAAATTTTTTATTTTTATAATTTAAATAATAACATATGAATAATATATACATCTAATTGATTATATATCATAAAATTTTATACCATATTATTTAAAATATATTAAATATTATATTTTTTAAAATTTAAGATACGTGGAAGAAATTAAATCATCAATATTTTAAATAAAAAACAAATTTTAGAATTATTAAATAAAAAATTAAAACTACAATTAAATCTTTTAATTTTAATATATAAATATAATATAATATAATATAATAATAAATTATTATTAATTATTATTATTATTATTATTATTATTATTATAATAGAAATTAATGAGAGGTTCTTTGTCCAAAGTGCAACATACGTCACATCATGTGTGTCTTGCTGTACGTTTTAACTTTTTTAGAAATTGCAACGTTGTTCTCAAAGATGCCTATTAATGATTTAATTCTAAACAATTTATTTGAAATTAGTGTTTTTAATTTTCTTTTAAAATTTAAATGTTGTTATTTCTAATAAAAAGAAATTATTAAATTATTATTTTTATTACTTATCTTTTTTCAAATTTTATATTGGTTTTTTAATTAATTTTTGTTTTGTTTTGATTTTTTATTTATATTTTAATTTTATTAGGTAGAGATTAAATTTCAAATTATTATATTTTAGGTAATATTTAAAATTCCTTGTATTAATTTTAATAAAATATTTTATGAAATTTATTTATTTTGAATATTCACAAAATATGTGATCCAAATAAAATAATTTATATCGAATAATTTTTTTTTTTAATATTACACGCCGTCCTAAATTTCTTTCATCTAAATACAATATAAGAGTGTATACAATATTGAAAATATAATTCGTATATCTTATATATATAATATTTAGTTCATTTAGAATAAATTAATGTGATACTACCACTCACACTTAAATCAATAATATTTTCTTTAAATGTGAATTAATACATCATACATTTAATCTAAATATAAAGTTTTCATTCATCAATAAAAATCGAACAAGAATTTTAATATCCTTTATTGAGTAAAAAAAAATATAGATAACTTAAATAACATAATCACAACACATATATAATGTTAAGACTCACAATAAGGAGAAAAAACATGGTTGTTCTCAAATGTCAAACTACATAAAAATATTGTATAAAATTGTTTACCAATCCTCAAAATACAACAAATTGTTTACAATAAATGTCAATCAATACTTGTTTTAATCTAAGAGTATGTTTGGATCCATGTTTGATCGAAACTTTTCACTCCCCTATGTGCATTGGACGTGAATTTAAAGAAGCTAGAAATCTTAAAAGTTTGTGAAAAGTGTGGTGATACTGTGATTTTTCAAATTTTCAAATATAAACTAAATTCGCAAGTAATAACTTATTTGACAGTACTACTGTTTTATTCTCTAACACTATCTTTGGAATAAGGGATAGGAGGGGAAAATTTTAAGAAAGGAAAGAAAACACATATTTTGAAATCTTTTTCAATGTTTAGTTTCTCATAAATAATAAGAGAAGAAAAATATTAAGTGGGTCTCACAGAAGCTCTTCCATTCCAGTTTGGAAAGAAATGAGTCACTTTTTCTCTATTTCTAATTTTATCTATACTTTCTTTCGTCATATTATACATTTTAAGATATTTTTGTCAATTTGAAAAATTTTCCTTTTTTTTTTCCTTTTATTTTCTACATATCAAATAACATAAAAAAAATATATTTATATTATTTTTCTCTTATTTTCTCTCCAACCAAACACTTTAATTCGCTTAATAGCTATCGACAAATTTTACTAAACAAAACTAAAGGTTTTTTACATTTTCAGTGTACCAGTGTATACCATTAATTTTAAATTTATGATACTAAAAATATATATATATATCTTTGACAGTATCTAGCTAAGTACTCAAATTCATATTCGTTACTTATGTTTGAAGTAAAATAAATTATTAAATAATAAAATATCATATTTATTTAACATATTGAGTAAATCTTTAAAGTTATGTTTTCAAAAAAGAATTTTAAAATTCTTAAATATTAAGTCAAAAAATAATAAACTAAAATATTTAAATTATATTAAATCATATAAATATTTATTTGATTTTATAATTTTATTAGAAATAAACAAAAATATCACTATTTTTCCAAAATAGTTAAATTGTTTAAAACTTAAAATTTGAGTTACAAAGAATAAAAGATTATTTTAAAAACTCAAATTCGAAAGAAAAATCGTTATGAAAAACTTAATAAGAATAATATTTTTATTCTAAAAACTTAAAAATTAATTTTTAAAAATTCAGTTAAATAAAAAAGTTTCTCCACGTTCAGTTATGTTATCCGAAAATTCTTACATAAAATTCAAAATGGTAGAAAATGATTGTTTTTAAAATGTGGGGTATGGGGATAAGGTACGGGTGCATAGAATAAAAGTTTCATGTTTAATCAGTATTAGTTATGAAGCCCGTTAAATGAATATGGACTAGAATAGTTTTTCATACAGGGTCACTGGTCTTTCCAATCTTGGTTTGTTTTATTTGAAAATTTCTACTATATTTAAAAATTAACATTTTATGATACTATCAAATTAAAACTTTAATAATCGAATGATATATAAAATTAAATACTAAAATTTACAATTTAATCAATTTTAATAGATGCTGTAATAATAACACGTGAACAAATTAAAAAAAATAAAAATTTGATGAAAATATTTATAATATCAATATTGTATTTTTTCACATTTTCTTTTTATTTGGCCTTCCATCCATTCGAGATGATCGCTGCGTAAAGATATGAACCAAACGTGTAAATATGCAGTGCTAGTTGCAGGATTACCCAAAACGTCCAACTGTTTCTTATACATCTAAATATGAAACATTGGCTTTGCAGAGTTGCATGCAATTTTGACTGCTAGAATTTGTTCGATTAAAATTTAACAATTTTAATTTCAAAAAGTTGTTATTAAAATTACTATTAAATAAAAATGAGTTTGAAATCCGTTATCAGATGATTCAAAATAAACTGAGATTTTTAAATTTATTGTATCACGATAGTTAATTTATTTATTTTTGAGTAGTGCCAGTATTTTTGTTTAGATTGTAATACTCTGCCAAAGTTGTGTTGATCAATGGGATCTACTCGGTACTCACCCCATAATGAGAACGATTTAGAGCACACATATTCAAATCATGAGATTAAGAATCAAGATTAATTTTATTCAGTTAATCAATCTAATTAGAGATTTGTCTTACAAATGATATAAAAAGTTACGTTTTCGAAATAGAACTCGACTTAAAACAATTGGACTTGAACGCTAAGTGGCAAAGAGATTCTGCTTATCCATGTGTTATTTTTATTTTATATAATAATAGTAATATCAAATTAGAGGACTTATTTGAGTTTATGTTTTTGCATAAAAATTTATGAGATTTGTTTGGAAAGATTTCTCAAAATAACTTATGATATCTCTATAAGTTATTTTTAATTTATTTTTATAAACCCTTTAAAATAATACTGGTTTACAATTTAAATAAAATAAAAAATTAACTTTATTTTTGTTTTAGAAATATTTAGATTTTATTTTTTGTTTTGTTATAAATAATTCCAAATATTTATTCTCTGCTCGGAGGATACCAAAACAAAAAACGTTTTATAGACACTTCATTGGATGTATGCATCTTAAATTATGGAGAGAGTAGAAGATAAAAGAATATGATGTAATATTTATAATAGAAAAAATATATAAATAAAATTGGATGTTGAGTGATTGCAGGTGAATATAATGTATGTGTATCATTACTGTACGAGTTGACAACGAAAAATGGAGACCATTTGGAATCCATCTTTTCTTCAAAAAGTATAATGAATGAATGCAATGAAATTTATGGACCCCGAAAAATAAGCAATTAATTGACAAATAATTATCTAATAATCCAATACTATACTAGTATCAATCTGTTGCCTTGACAATGGCATTAATCTCATCCAACCAAATTATGATAGGACATGTGACACTGAATAATTGATGATTGCATCTTCGTTTGGTGGTGATTCAAAGTTCTTTTCGTAATGGAATACTATAATTAAGATAGCCCCACACACAATTTATCTCTGTTCCACATTTATCAATTATCATAAAAAGAACAAGCTTTTTCTGATCAAGCATGTGACATTAAACATATAGATAGTACAATATTTCATGTATTGACGCCCAATGGTCCTAACTCTTCAGTAATTAATCATGATTTTCTAGTTGAACTTGCTTTTTTCCTTGACCATTAGTAATTCTCAATTTTTGACTCAAGTGGATTTACTGTTATTAGCAGTACTAATAGTAATATGGAGCTCAATTATTTCAGTATTGAAAGAAATCGAATAAGGAACTTACTGCTTCCGTCCCTACAACTTTTACTTTTTTTATAAAATTAATTAAATGTGTTTATTTTATGTATAAATATTCTTTTTTTCTTTTCTATTTTAATTTATTTTTTAAGATAAAATAATAAAACTAATAAGAAATTTATTTAAAAAATAAAAATAAATGCATTACTAAATTAAAGATAACATATAACAAATGATTTTTTTCTGATAAATGTTTATAATAAGAGGCACATGTAATATATATTTTTTTTAGAAGATACACTAAATTTGATCATAATTAATTTACATAAAATCTGAATTTAAATTTAAAATAAGATATCTGACATAAAAATATCAATATTTATCGGTTGAATTAATAGTCCGTATTTCTATCCTTATCTTTTTAATTATGTTCTGATCCTTTTTGTAAGTACACTATTTAACTCTTTCATTTGGTTGGTTTCGGGCCTCCCTTTACAATGATTCCATAACAAGGTACTGTCAGCTCTTGGAAAAGGTTGTCACAATTCACTTCTGATTGCATTTGCTTATTAAATACTTACATATGCTTGTCTTATGTAGGACAGTAACTAATTATTTTCTTATGACTTATGAGATGCTGTATACTAGTGATCAGTCTAATCTACATCCAAACATTTCAATTTTAAGATCTTAGATGCACAAAATTTGATAGAAAGTACCAGATTATACACCAAGATAACTTTGTGTTGTAATTTTTATTTTTATTATTTTTCAAAATTTTAAATATATTTTAGTTGAAAATACTATTAATATTAATAAAATTTGACTTGATTTAATCTGGTTACTCTTATCCTACCTATCACTTAATCTAACTCACTATCATTCTCTCTATCTTTCTTTTGAGATAATTATTTTTCCTATTTATTTGGAAGAGTGACTCATAATTCAAAAGAATGAGAAAAATACTTTACAACTATCACTTGCTCTTCTACTTTTTCTATTGTCGTATTTTATGTTGGGTGGAATAATCTTCCATATCATTTAGACAATGTCTCTTTTGTTTTGCTACCTCCGTTTACAATTTGAAGATCATATGTTAAATGGTGGGAGATTTGCCTTGATGATGGGATTATATTCTTAAGAACATTGACACGTCTCAAGTTGTTTTATGTAACGAATTATTACTTTGTAGGTTTTATCCGAGTTATTGTTGAAAGATGCTAATGAGTTGTGTTGATGAACTAAATTACTACACCATGATCATTTACAGCTAAGTTATCAAAACATGAATTAGAGTACTCTTGTGCAAAAACACAATGTTTGAATAAAGAATTTATGGAAAAGCCATCTAAATCAATTTTTGTTGGGTTCATGTCAATAATTTTGCAACGAGTGGGTTATACATAAATCCATCTAATTTTCTTAATAAGAGTCGATGGTTCTCCTTGACCGATCACGTGCTTCCCCTTATTTAAATTTTTCTCTATATATATATAAAAAAAATTAAAAAATAAAATAAAAACCTAAAAAATTCTAGCTATAAAAACTAGACCACACATTATATGAAATTAGGCAATAAAGGCAAAAAGCATTTCAAGTATCCAAGATAACTTACCTTTGCATCATCTTACTCCTAGTAGGTAGCCTATCCTATGCAAGTTGCCAAGAAAAAGCAAGAATTTTATTTGGAACAATACTTAAAAAATGGATATAAGGTAGTATAAGATAAAGAAAGTTTTTGTTAAGTTTATTGGCAAGAATTTTATTATTGTCATATGTTTTTGTTGCACGCCCACTCAACATGCAATTAGGATGTTGATGTCCATTACTATGTTTTATATTAAGCAGATGGAAATAGTACAAATTAAACATCGATCCATAGATACATCTCTCTCATGTAAAAATTAAATTTGAATTTTTTATATTTGACTTCTCTATATTTTTTTTTTTTTATGTTTTTCTATATTTATTTTCTCTTTTATAATTCTCTCTTCATCCTAAACATTACACTCTCTTATTTTATCGCAAAATTTGCTTAAAGTTATTCTACCTTTAACAACTCAAAAGTAGAGAATTCAAATTCATAAAAATTTTACCACAATTCAGGCCTAATCAATCTGTCAATTTTAATAAACATCTTTTTCATCTTCCAACTGAAGAAAAAAAAATTATACCCACTCAATTATATTTATTTTTAAAAGAAAATTCAAATTTTATATTTTCAATTCAGATTTGTGTTTTGAAAAATCTATAAAAAGTTTTTCGAAACACAGTTTGAATTTTTTGAAAATGTTTGTGTTTCAGAAAACATGAAAAAAATTTCTTAGCACAAAAATTGAATTTTTATAAACACAATTCTGTTTTGAAATTTTAAATTTTTAAAATACATTTATATTTCAATAAACTTAAAAAAAATATAAAACAAAATTTAAATTTTTTTAAAACATATTTATATTTCAAAAAAAAAATTAAAAAAGTTCTTTGATACATAAAATTTAAATTTTCTAAAATACATCTGTATTATGAAAATATTTTATAAGTTCTATAAAATCAAATCTAATAAATATTAACGGCACAATTAAGGATAGGAATAAATTAATCGTCCATCAAAGATTTATGATTTGAGTTATTTTTAATTTCATCTAACATATTTAATAAAAAAAAATTATGTTCAGTCTTTTTTCAAAGCCTATTAATTTAATTTAAATATATTCGATTCAGACTTACAAAATAACGTATTTTTCATACAACAAGTGGGAGCAAACCTGCCTAAGGATGCAAGGATGCATATATTATACAAGATATTAGTATACTCTTTAATATACTATTTTTAATCTATTAATTAAAATTTATATGAATTCTACGTAATTATGTAGATTTTATTTAAATTTAATGACATTTATATTAATATTAATCAATGAAAGAGATAATATATTATATAATATATATTATTTTATCCGTATCATAATGTATATCATTTTGATAAAAAAAATTGTTCTAAAAATAAACATCATTAACAAGTTTTAATTATTTTTTTATATTATTCTTCAATAATTATTGTATACAATTTATAAATTATTATTGTATTTTATATTGATAATTATAAAAAATTTAATAATAATCAAAATAAAATAATTTTTTTATAATTATTATATTTTTTTTAATATATATAAAGAAATCTAAAATAATATTTAGTGGGAATCTAAGGAGTAAAAAGTATGTTAGATAGTCTAAAAATAGTGAGAGGTAGTATTACCCAATGACATGATAGAGTAGGAATGAAGGTGGAAACCAGAAGGCAAGTGCGATGATTTTGCATTGCGTCACTTTCCGCCTATTAGAGACAAAAATGAATAGCGTAGGGGAATTATAAGATCACTTATGTCAATGAGTCAAAGATTTTTCAAATGAATCGGAATATTCTCTCTTTAGGTCTCACTTATCTTCACGGTGAGGCCGAGTTAGCTTTCTCCAGATAACAACCATCTTTTTATTTTTCAAAATTCAAATCACTTTATATCAAAATTAATCCTATTAAATTAATACTCTATGTTTAAGTTTTTTTTAAAATTTATCGTTCAATTTATTGCTCTCTACAATACTTAAATATTCTAATATCTAAAAAATAGAAAAAATTTAGCGAAACATATTAAGTGAGACTATCTTAGATCCTCCATTAATAAATAAAAACAAAAACTTGTATCCTTCTTTTTCTTTATTTTTTTTCTCCATCTTGACTTTTTCTCACTATTTTACATTTCAATCTTCACACATTTTCCAAAAATACACAAAATTTAACATCAAAATTTTTCTAATTGTTTCTCATTCTGTTAATACTTTCTTCGTCTCTCCCTTTTTGCGGGAAGTTTTTCTTCAGATTATTGCAATATATTTAGTTAACAGATTTGCGGCCCATAACTATATCACTCATTGATTCAACATTAAAATTTGTTCATTAAATATTGATTTTGGTATTTAATGCCTATTAATTTCCTCTTATGATAAGTATTGCGTCGTAGTATTTTTTTTTTCTTAGACAACTCATGCTAAGTATCTTTATTATTCTATGTATTTGCACGTGGAGATAATTTAGTTTAAAAAAGTTTTTTTTTTCTTTCTATTATACGTATTGAATTTCCAACCTCTTTATCACTTTACATTTTAATTTTTCAACCCTAATTAACAAGTTATTTTTATATTCGAAAACAAATAAAAAATATTATTTTAATGAAAGTGTTTATTCAATAAAGGACTTTGCTAACCAGTGCTTTAAGAGTTTTGTTTAACAATGCTAAATAAAGCAATATTAATCATTAAATATTAATCAACTCAACTAATTATATTGATATATTAAATATTATGTGTGAGATCTACATTAAAAACATCGCAATTGTGTATAAATTTTTAATTATATATTTGCCATTTTCTTTACTAACAATAAAAATATTTTAAAAGTAAAAATATTCAATTTTTAATGTAATATTAATTTAAACTCTTAAACAAAACACTTATACACTCGTTAACATTTCCCTTAACAGAACAACAATTAAATCCCAAAGCCTTAAAAATACTCCCTTAAAAAAAACAAAATCAAAGCTCTACAGTAAAAAATATTATATTAAAAATTATGCGAATAATACTCTATACATAATAAAATATAAGCGAAAATGATTATTGAAAAATTGATATATCTAATTTTTAAAATCAAATACATCAGTTTTTCAGTTACACTTTTTTACTTGTATTTCAATGTATAATACTATTAATTAAAAAATACATTAAAAAATTAAATTATTATAAAATAAATATATTTTACAAATGAAAAAATTATTTTGAAGTTCAACGATTATTACATATAAAACAAAAGAGTGATGAATTTTGCATGTGAGATAGAATATTTAGGTACAAAGAGTCATAAAACCTTTTCGCATCAGAATTATTTTGAGTCATAGAGAGACAGTTCCATATATAATCAATGTATATTTCCATGATGCATGATTAACTTATGTTGAATATTATTGTTGGCACAACTCTCGACAATACCACTTTGAACTCACACTTAACCAAAAGGCATCGCATGTGCAAATATCTGCGCAATTATGCTAATTATGTGACTCTTTACTCCTATTATTATTTAAACTATCAGTATTAAACCCACCACACCATGACCTACTTCCACTTTTAATGTGGTAGCAACTTTTGTCAGAGCACAAGTATCTTTTTTTCTTCCTTTTTTTTAAAGCCATTAAATTTATCTAATTCATCCTTGCTTTTCTTTTCAAGACTATATTTTTCTCATCTCAATCAATGCAATATATCATTATAAGTAATAAGGAGGCATCATATAAGTAGTTGCTTGATATCAAACAAAACTACAACATATGGCTATCTTAGCAAAGGGTCTTATTGGCATGGAAATACAGAGTCCAGTGCAGAAAACCTTCAAAACTATATATGATATATGAACTAATTGAAATAAATATAAGTTTATGTTTCCTTCAAGTATTTTTCTCTTTCTGCTTTTACTAATAAAATAAAAATATTAACTAAAGTAATATGTAAAGTATTTTGGTGTATTTTCTAATAAATTTACTATAATATCAAACAGGTATTGATTGATTAACATTTAAATTACAAATTGGCATGGGTCCTAAAGATGACAAATTGCTGTATGACAATTACATTTCTTTTGTCTCACAATTAATGTCGATTTTGTTCATTAATTTCACACCTATTAAGAATGGTAAATAAAATGAAGAGAATTATTTTATCATATTATAATTATTAATATTGATGTGTTTTTTATTATCATAAATAAAAAATAGAATTTAATTATTTTGAATAAAGTATATATTTCATTCTCTCATTTTAAGTATCTTATTTAAGCAGTGTACGATTCTTAAAAAAAATGATTAATTATGTTGATTTTAATGATAAAATAAGTTTTATTTACTAAAACACTTTTATTAATTGTAATTAGTGAAATAATTATGGATGTTAATGGGTATGGGTAGATTTACAAACTCGATCATCCAAACCAATTCAACCTACATTTTTACTCAACTCATTTAAATTTCGGTCTAACTCCAACCAATCAATTTAAATCCAATAATATTCGGCTCAGATAGAGGATTTAACATTTTGAAACGACGAACACAAGCTATTGGCATGATATATATATATATATATTTTTATTTACTATTTACTAGTTATGTATAGTTAAAGTTTAGTTGTTAGATTATATTTGATAATTTATCGTCATTTTAATTGATTTAAGTGTTTTATTGTGTTTGTGAATATATTTTTCATTATTAAATAATATGTTGTAATATAATTTTATTATTTTTAAGATGTTAAAATATTTAAATTTAATTATATTTTTGATTGATTAATTAAAATGAATAATAAAAAATGGAGATATACTCTCGTTGTTGCTTTTTAATTGTCTTATTAGCAGAAAAAAATGTTCTTATTTAAATGGTGTTTTCAAATTTTATTTCAATATTAATTATTAATTTGTCAATAATACTCTTAATTATTTATTGCAGAAGATAAACATATAAAATAAAAAATAAAAAATAAAAAATAAAATATTATAGAAAATTTTATTAATTGTATTGATATGCATAAAAAGCCAAAAGATGCTGATTAAAAATAAATAAAGTAAAATTTCTTAATTTGTATGAAGTAGTTAACTACAATATATACTATGAGAGGAAGAGAATAATGTATGAAGTTGTTAAATGACATTGAGGATATGCAAATTAAATTGTGCATGCATGAAACAACAATGATAGTGAAGATGAGTTGGAGTTTTGAAGTTTCGAAAAATCTCAATAAGTACTTCCCAACGATATCATGCAATTCAGTGGGTTTTTAAGGCGCTCATATAGTCATAGGGGAGTGATTTGCTATTCAACATGGGAAAGTGAGAACCACTACTTGGGAGTTGGGATGAAAAACCCGTTTCGTTTGTTGCTGCCCATGGATTAGTTTTTACTTTTTAAACCTAGTGCTGTGGTCCTTCAAGAGCTGCAATTTCCAAGAATCTCAATGAAAACAAACCTCCCAAACAGAAAAACAAAATATTATATTTCATCGGTTTATTATTCACTAAAAATTGTACTAAAAAATATAATTTTTTTCTTTATCCGTTTATTTATACGTTTTCTTAATATATTCTTAATATATGTGATATGATAAAATAATTTAACTATTTTGAAATACAGAGAATAAGTTGATTAATACTCGTCAAAAAATAATTGAGTCATGCGATCATTTCACACAAATTATCATTGTCATGTATTGATTTATTATTAATGTCATGAATGCATAATAAAATATTTTGCATTGAAAATAATATAAATAAGATTATTTAAATTGTACAATGAAAAAAAATTGCATTGAAAATTAGAATGATCGATTAATTAAGAATAATTTTTTTTACAAATGGATCAATTATTTTGAAATCGAGGAAGTAATGTTTTGGTTTCTAATTATATGCACAATTTGAATAAAAAAATTGTCCTTAACATTCTTTCATTTTACTAAGTGCATTTATTTTATTTTTTTGCAGATATATTTTCTTATTAATACTACTAATTTATTTTGGAATATGAAAAGTCAAATTTAATACATTTAAATATAAATATTATTTTATAAATATTAAACCATAACATAACATTAACTACTCTATCAATAATAATTAAAAAACAATTGGTGCTTATTCTATATTTCACTTTTAATAAAAAAAAATATTGGTAGTATAATTAATGTGTCTATTTTGTTTAAAAATATAATTAAAATATGTTTTATATGTAAATATATTTAATATTAGTTTTTCATATTTCAAGACAAATTAATAATAACACTCTATTAAGATTGCATTTGGAAAAAATAAATAAAATATCTAATAAATTTAATGATTGCTTATATTTAAGAAACAATTTTTTCCATTTTTCAATAGGTGCATGTAATTTGTAAATAGGAACGAGGGAGTAATCTAATTGTACTCTACTAGTAGTACATATCAATCTAAATCTAATTTTTCTTAATTAGTGCATTTATTACAATAACAAATTGTACCGTATATTTACCTTTATATACCATAATATTTTAAATGAAATTTAAAAGTAAAATTACATACAAGTGTAAGATATTGAATCGAACTTGAAACATATATGGAGTTTAGTAATATTAATATTTTTTCAGTGAAATTAATTCTTACATATCTATTTTTTATATTTTATTTTAGTGTATAAATGACTAGTCAGTTATTTATCCACTATGTTTTATAACTTATTTTTTATCTTATAAAAAATAATAAATTTCAATATAATTATTTTTTATAAATCTATTAAAATGTATTTAGTTTTGTGGTAATAAAAATCAATTTTATAAAGTTAATTAATACTAAAAGTAAATTAAATGTATATTACACCTCTAAGTACATAATATATATATATATATATATATATATATATATATTAAACGATAAAATAAATAAGAAATAACCAAATTATCTTTTCTTTTCTAAATTTTCTTTTGACTTCTCAATTTCGTCTCTAAAACTCATGCCTATCACTAATTCTCTAGTATTAGTGATATTCTTCCACTAAATATAAGATTATAAATTTTATTAAAAATAGTAATAATTGTAGATTATAAAAATTTTATACTATTATTTAAAATAAATAGTTATTTAAATATGTAATAATGTCAAAATTATAAATTTAATAGTATAAGTAAACATTATTATACCTAAACTTGATAACCTCTTTCTCTCTATATAAAAGTATATTTTATATTTTTATAATTTCAATATTTCACGTTTTTATTTCAGTATTACTAGAGTAACCTTAAATAAAGTTAAAAAATTTGCAATCCTTCTTTCAATGAAAAACAAAATTCATACCCGGACTTCGGATCTGGATCCGTCACTATTTAATTACATTTAGTTTGTTATTGCTGTGTTACATAAATCCAAAAACTCACGTCTGAATATTTATTTATTCCATCTTTTCAAAAAAAAAAATTAATTATTCGATCAAAGGCAATATTTATACTAGTATATTTTTGTTGAACCCAACAAAGCCAATATTTACGCAAGCTTATGCAGAGCGGAAACATTTACACTAGTCATCACTTAGATAGCGACGCAACAAACCGGAGACGATACGCTATAACCGACAAAAACTTTCCCGTCATCATATTAGTATAGTTTTGAATTTGGATTTTCTGTTGTTAGAAGGATCTCGCATTTCGGACATTCATCATCAAAATCGAACTATCGGAGAAATATAAATTTTTTATTTTAGAATTTCAAATATTAAATCTGAATTTCTACTTATCTTAATCTAACGACTAGTAATTTTCCAATTGTATGAATGTGTGCAACTATAACAGTAGGGAAGCCTATACCATTGGTTTTACCTTCTTAATCTTATCTTTTCTTATTCTTTTCATCTTATTCGTTTGTACATGCATGTAGCATTGCCACAGACATTGTTCTTCCAAAATCAATTATATACTTTCTCCTATTTCCAATAAAAAAAAATATCCGTTTTTAAATATAAAACTCGATTTATTAAATTATAGGAATTAAGAAGATAATTAGTTAATATTTATGTTATAATATTTATTCAAAAAATATATTATAAACAGACAATAATTTTCTTTTAAAAAAATTTATATTTAAAGACAAAAATAATATTATTTAAGAGATATAAATATATTCTTCAAAATTCTTTTAACCGAAACTTATTTTATGAAAATAAATTTAAGATTACCCAAAAAATAAAATTTAAATTAACTCAATTATATTTTGAAAATAATACTATTAAACATAGTAATATTTAATATTTACTTATATTTTAGAATTTATATTTCTAAAATATTATTTGTTTATATAATAAAATATTAAAAAACTTGTTAATAATTTTTTGTTAAACGTAATGGAAATGTGATGATATTTATCAATGAATTTTCTTAATTGTTGTTTTAGTAATACTATATTTTCAACACTTATTTTTATAACATCCCCTCTTTTATTAGATGAGATTTATATATAAATCCTATTTTTTATGCAAGATCAATTTTTAAAGTGAATGGCCTACGTTGATTTTATTCAATAAAATAGTAATAGTAAAGTATCAGAGTAATCTTCTAACATTTTTTTAATGAGCCTAATAAAAGTTTTGATTTTGGATCAAGTCAATAGTCATACAAAATTTTGGCATCTGTAGCCGCTTCTATTAAGCTCATTAAAAAAAAAATGTTGGCCTCTTGGTACATCAATTGTTGGGAAAGAGATGGGAGTAGCTCTAAGGCTGCACCAGCAAACTAGCACACCAAATAGTTTAGGACGAAGATTAATATGAAGTGGAAGAAACACAATTTGTGTATATATTTTAAATGGCATCTTGAGATTTTTAAAATATTAAAAAAAATCTAATCACTTATATTTAATTAAAATCAATTTTTATCAATATCAAACAAGTTCCTTTTCTGTTTTAGAAAATATCAACGAACGTCGCAAAGAAAATTTATTAAAATTAAACGTTAAAATAAAATTTAAAAAATTGTGTATTTGATTTATTGTTATTATAAAAATTGATATTTTTGAATTAATATTTTATTTATTTTGTTTTACTTCTTTTAACAAATGATACATCTTAAAACATTTGTTAGTGAGCTTTCTTTTGTACAGCAGAAATTACTGTACTACAGTTTGCCTTTTTAGTTCACGACTCCTATATTTCTGCAAAATTTTCTTTTCCAGTTTACACACCAACCAAAGCCATAAACTCTTGTTAGTTGTCAGCTATAAATGCATATACCCACTTGTGGAAACAGTACGCAAACAGAACTTCTTCCAACAAAGTCACGGACAACATGGAAAAAATATATTTACTCCTAGTAAAATGTGTTTTTTTTTTCCTAAAAGGTCGAGATAACAATGAAAGAAACATGTTCTCAAATTTATCTAGTATGGTAAAAAACAATCGAGAAATTTGATATATAAAATTTGAGTTATATTTACATTAAGAAAAAAACTATCAATATTTACTTCTTTGCATTTACACTATTTTTGGACTAATGAAAAGTAAGGAGAGAAAAAAAAAAGGAGAGAAGGAAAGACAACTTTCAAAACCTCAATTACAAAGAGAGAATTCATAGAACAATAATTTTAAAATGATCACGGCGTTTAGCATTCATTAATAATTTTAAGGTTATACTAGAGCACTTGTTAAAAAAATTGGAAAATTCATTTATAAATAGAAAATCAAACTTTTTTTTATTATTCTAGTATAAATTATACAAATTTTAATAAAAGTTTTATATTTAGACTTTTAACAACTGTTTTTAAAATACTTATTAATATTTTTTATTTGTGAATATATCATTTTCTGTTTTTTTACTTTCTCATATGTCAAACCATTATACAAACGCCTCATTTTCTATTTATTTTTCTATCACTTTTTTTAATTTTTTTTCTTCGTAAACCATGCATAGTGTTAGTGACTTTCTAAAAAATAAAACAACTCAATCATTTTGTAAAAACACTTAACTGTTTAGTTTATCATGAGAAATTTTTAAGTTAAACATTATCATAAAAAAAATAAAAATAAAAATAAAAATACATTTTTAAAATAATAAAAATATACAAAATAGTTCATTATATAAAATCTATTTTTTCTCAGCATAAACAAGTTCAAGAAACATTGAAACCGAAACAGATATTAAATTGAAATTGCATTTATAACCCAAGGAAAATAAAAACTTCAAATTACTTATTAATATTTTTCATATATAACAATTAATTTTCTTATAGAAAAAAAAAAGGTACAGAGCGTTGCAAAACTCTACAGCTCATCTGTAGATTACACTTTTCTACTGCAGGAAAAGTACAGAGGGGACATCTAACCCAGGATATGGCCATCACCCAAATTTCACATACAAATCTTCTTCTTAAAATTCCAATATTACCCTTAACATTTCCATTTTTTACATAACAGAGCAAGCATTTGGGTTCTCATCACTGAAAATCTGAGGAGGATAAGCTTGAAGAGGGTATGCTGGATCAGGATATGCAAAAACCTCCGTTCCATACTTGTAATAGTATTCATTTTTCTTCATTTCCACAACTTTAGTTTCCTCTGCACCACCTCCATCACCACCTGATTTTTCACCATCTCCTTCTACAGCTTCTTTCTTTTCCTCTCCTTCACCACTCTTTTTCTGATCTTTCTCATTTTCCTCGGTTTTTTTCTCTTCCTCTTTGGTTTCTTTTGCTTCCTCTTTTTTCTCTGGTTCTTGTTTCACTATCACTGCTTGTTTCCCAGTTCTCTTGTACACATATTCCACTAACTTCTCAGTTTCAAGTACTCCCTTCACTGTCACAAGTGAGTTCTTCAGATCTGGTTCAGCTGATTCAACTCCTACATAATAAAAAATAATAATATTCCACATGAATCGCTTTTAAATGTAATTTTAAATTGAGATCAATTCAAAGTAACACGTTGCAGGACCACTTTCACTAGAATCATATTACTATAATATATTTTATTATGTTTTTATAAGAGAATCAATGTGCAAAACCGATTTTGACATGTAATTTAATTTTTAATAAAATGAATTGAAACTAAGAATAAAACTGACAAATTTCTGAAAGGATGGGGCCTGAAAGTGCAAATCTGAATTGAAATTGAAAGAGAGAACAAACTTACACACCTTTGATTCTTTCAATGCGTTTCTTAATTTCCTGCGAACAAGCTTCACAATGCATGTGAACTTTCAGAATCACAGTAGTAATCTGAGGCTGCACCAAACAACAAAATTAAAAACTATAAATGACAGTTTGAAAGAAAAATGAAAAGGGGGAAAAAAATAGAGAACTTAAGATTTGAAATGAAATGTAAGGAAACCTCTTCTTTTTTCTCTTCCTCTGGCTTAGGTTTCTCATTCTCTTCAGATTTTTTCTCATCTTCGGTCGGTGGTTTTGGGATCGGGGAAAGAAGTTCAACTTGTCTATGACTCTTCCTCTGTACTCTTTCTAGAACCTTCAACGGATCCGCTTTTTCTCCTTTAACAACAACCTTGTGAGATTTGCAATCAGTTACAACATCTTCAACTCCTGAAATTCACAAATCACAAACGATTAATTAATTAATTATTATTCAGAAAGAAAAAAAAGAGTAAAAAACAGAAAATGACAGTACTGACCTGAAAATCCTTTGAGTGAACGACGAACCTTGCGAGCACAACCTTCACAATGCATGAATACTTTAAGCACAATTTCTGGCGGTGGTGCAGTTTCATTCGTAGATTCCTCCGGTTTTTTCTCTTCGGCTGTTGGTTTTCCATCTCCTTCTTGCGTTTCTTTCTTCTCTTCTTCTTTCTTCGGTTCTTCCTCCGGTTTTTTCTCTTCCACTTTGTTTTCCTCTGGTTTCTTTTCTTCCTAAATTCACAACCAAAAATAAATCAGAAACATATTACACCAAACAATATAAATAAAAATTATAATAATTTGACATGATGAAGAAGAAAAAGAAGAAAGAAAACCTCTCCCATTGGATTAGTGAAACTGAAGTTGCTGTGAGAGAGAGACTCTGCGGAGATAAGTGCTGCTACTGCGGCTGCTTTTTCTGCCTAAAAATTTCGGTGTTTTTTATGTATGAAGTGTAGTATGTGTTCTTTAGGTTCTTTTTCTTTCTCTTTATAATCTAATAATAAAGTTAATATAATGAATTATATGTTACAATTCAAAATTAACATGGCATTATTAGATTAAATCATAAATAGACTGACGAGATGATATCTATATAAATAAGTTTGATAAAATTTTAAATTTAATATTATTCAATTTTAAAATTATATTTCTATTTTAAAATAATTAATATTTATTTATTTATTTATTAAATTATATAAAAATAATAATCAACTTTTTTTTATCTCTTTTCCTCTACATAGTTTTTGGTTGTTCATGGCCACTCCTATGTTCTGCATCATCTAATTATATTATTAAGAATCGACGATGAACTTGAAAATGTCGTTGCGATGACACTGAAAGACATCGAAACATATACAATGGAATTGTTTTTTAACAACAGCTATTTATTTTAATGGAACAATTTCACAAAAGGAAGTTAATAAGTTCTAAATTTTAAATTAATAATAATTTTAATTTTAACTAAATAAAAAAGTTTACGAAACTAAATTATTAAATTTTAGTGAATTAAATTAAAAATAAATTTACCACTACAAATAATATAATTTAAAAATAACATATATATTAATTAAAAAATAAAAATATCGATACGTTAATCTTTTTAAGAATACTATAGAAATTCAGTTATCATTAGTTTATTATTATTGTAAAAGAGCTTCGATTTGTGCCTCAAATTGGTTGATGAGAGGACCATCTGATTTGAAGCCACTCATTCTATCATCATCAAATGACGTGGCAAACTTTAAGAGGCACGTGCAACGCAGGAGGTTCGTGCTTCTTACACATGGAATGGAACATTTTGCATAATATATACTCCGTATATACACTCATATCTTACCATTGAATTAATATTTACCATATGTGACTTGTATTTACATTTACTGAAGTTTGGCATTTCTTACATCGACTTAGGCTGTTTAGGGAATCTCTAGAATCTACTATCCTGTGGCAGTTCCCACCTCACTCCCCTGCAACTGCCAGTACGCTTGAATTTAACGGAACAGATTTAATCAATTAATTAAATAATTTATTTAAATATCACAATCATTACCAAAATTGACATCAATCTGATATGATAATTGACAACAATCTGAACTCATTGAGTACTCTGCCTGGTTACAGATTCGCCATTAACTACCGTATCAGCTGTTACTTTCATTTTTT
>NC_021165.2:5648640-5659562 GCF_000331145.2 Cicer arietinum | reverse complement strand
ATTTTTTTCTCTAATTTGAGATTGATTTTCATGTGGATTTTGCACTGTAGCCTTGAAATCGTGACTTACAAATGATTTTTTTTAAAGAATCTTAATTATAATGAATAAATTATTAATGTTTTTGCAAAGAAAAAATATAATATAACTGGGTTTCATTTTTATAGTTCGCCTAAGGCACCAAATATCTTATGACCTGCCTATAACAAAGTTGTACCAATGTATCCAATCCCGTCATATATATTATAACATATATTATAAGGTAGATATATAATTGTGATATTTTAGTAACTAATGTAACAAAGGGCATAACTTAATAAAGTGGCAGTGGCATAATAGGGAGTTATGATTTTATGCATGTGTAAAACTTTGTTATATTGATAGTGTATATGAATTAAATCCTATGAAAAACATATACTAATTTGTATGACACCAACACATTATTGATAATAATTTGAGAAAATAAATTAATTGAATGTAATCAGTGTGTAAGTGTTGGATATCGGGATGGGATGTCGATTAAAAGTGTCGGTACTACAGAGATTAAATCTATTTTTTGTTTTTAAATTAATAATAATTTTAATTTTAACTAAATAAAAAAGTTTAGGAAACTAAATTATTAAATTTTAGTGAATTAAATTAAAAATAAATTTACCACTACAGATAATTTAATTTAAAAATAACATATATATTAATTAAAAGATAAAAATATCGATACGTTAATCTTTTTAAGAATACTATAGAAATTCAGTTATCATTAGTTTATTATTATTGTAAAGAGCTTCGATTTGTGCCTCAAATTGGTTGATGAGAGGACCATCTGATTTGAAGCCACTCATTCTATCATCATCAAATGACGTGGCAAACTTTAAGAGGCACGTGCAACGCAGGAGGTTCGTGCTTCTTACACATGGAATGGAACATTTTGCATAATATATACTCCGTATATACACTCATATCTTACCATTGAATTAATATTTACCATATGTGACTTGTATTTACATTTACTGAAGTTTGGCATTTCTTACATCGACTTAGGCTGTTTAGGGAATCTCTAGAATCTACTATCCTGTGGCAGTTCCCACCTCACTCCCCTGCAACTGCCAGTACGCTTGAATTTAACGGAACAGATTTAATCAATTAATTAAATAATTTATTTAAATATCACAATCATTACCAAAATTGACATCAATCTGATATGATAATTGACAACAATCTGAACTCATTGAGTACTCTGCCTGGTTACAGATTCGCCATTAACTACCGTATCAGCTGTTACTTTCATTTTTTACTGCATCATATTTTTTTCAATAATATCATTAATTACTCCTCGTCCCAATCAATCATCGTTCACAAAGTTTATTTAGTGTAATTCTTTTAAATGTTGTTAGAGAAGTAGTTTTTTTTTAACTATAATAATTTGACATAGAAAAAAAATATATATCAGATGTGATAGAGTGTAAATTCATACGGATTATTGTTTCAACATCGATCAATCTTTCATCATTTTATATGCATTTACGAGATAATAAAAATATAATAAAGTGATTTTTTGTTTGACCTTCTTTTTTAAAATAAATTGTAACTTAAAATTTAGTAGAGAAAACATTAACGTTCGAAATATTATTTTTTACTTAAAATTTTAATTTAATATTTTCAAAATAATATATTTTTAACTGAAGTTTATAATTGTAAGGAGAAAAAGAAACTGAAGTTTATAACCACTTCAATCTAGTAAGTGGTTTATAAAGTAACGCAAGACCATTCCAAAGCCAAAACTGATTGCAGTTCTTTTTTTACTAAGAAACTAATTGGAGTGGATGGTTTGAGAGTTTAAAAATCATTTTCAAATACCTTGAAAAAATAGAAATATGTTTAAAAATATTACTTTTTTCATGAAAAAAATACTATCATTAAAAAAATAAAATTCAAGAATATTGCTTAATAATGATCAATATGCTATAAATTATAGTTTATTAATAAATAAAAAAGAATAAATTTACGAACAAAATCACATGAAACATCAACTACTTGATTAACTTCAATAGAAACGTGACTCAATGTATAATATTATGACTTCATGAGTAACTTCAATAGAAACATTACACAATGTATAATGTTTCGACTTCACGTGAAAATATGTGTAGAGCTACAACCATTCAGTATTAATCACGCTACCATTTTGGAATTCGACTCAATCAAATTAATCTATAGTAATTGGCATAGTGATTGTGCACGTACCAAGTCAGCAAACAAAACTAAAAGAGGAATTATCATTATGTTTACAGAACACTCTTCGACAATTTGCTTTTGTCCCATAATTAATATTTGTCCCGTCTCTATTAATTAGTTCAAGTCGATCTACACAAATGGATTCCAAGACAGGAACACATAAATAGTGTTAAATATCATATTTAGCACAACCATTATTTTCATAGATAAAGATTGACTTATGTCAACTATTTTGCAGATTATCTTCATGAGCATAGCACGAATTATCAGATTAAAGTTTCAAAAAACTCTATCATTCTAAATCATTCTCAATGTATTCAGAATTTTATAGAAGTTTCAATAGTGTACCATGATAAATAAAGAGTATTGATATAACTTTTTGATGTGGATTTGAGTGATTCCATATAAGATTGAAGATCTAACTAAATGTTTTCTTCAAATAAAATGACAAAATAAAAAGGAGAAAGAATCAAAGATGAATTAGACTCTATTAAGATTGCATTTGGAAAAAATAAATAAAATATCTAATAAATTTAATGATTGCTTATATTTAAGAAACAATTTTTTCCATTTTTCAATAGGTGCATGTAATTTGTAAATAGGAACGAGGGAGTAATCTAATTGTACTCTACTAGTAGTACATATCAATCTAAATCTAATTTTTCTTAATTAGTGCATTTATTACAATAACAAATTGTACCGTATATTTACCTTTATATACCATAATATTTTAAATGAAATTTAAAAGTAAAATTACATACAAGTGTAAGATATTGAATCGAACTTGAAACATATATGGAGTTTAGTAATATTAATATTTTTTCAGTGAAATTAATTCTTACATATCTATTTTTTATATTTTATTTTAGTGTATAAATGACTAGTCAGTTATTTATCCACTATGTTTTATAACTTATTTTTTATCTTATAAAAAATAATAAATTTCAATATAATTATTTTTTATAAATCTATTAAAATGTATTTAGTTTTGTGGTAATAAAAATCAATTTTATAAAGTTAATTAATACTAAAAGTAAATTAAATGTATATTACACCTCTAAGTACATAATATATATATATATATATATATATATATATATATTAAACGATAAAATAAATAAGAAATAACCAAATTATCTTTTCTTTTCTAAATTTTCTTTTGACTTCTCAATTTCGTCTCTAAAACTCATGCCTATCACTAATTCTCTAGTATTAGTGATATTCTTCCACTAAATATAAGATTATAAATTTTATTAAAAATAGTAATAATTGTAGATTATAAAAATTTTATACTATTATTTAAAATAAATAGTTATTTAAATATGTAATAATGTCAAAATTATAAATTTAATAGTATAAGTAAACATTATTATACCTAAACTTGATAACCTCTTTCTCTCTATATAAAAGTATATTTTATATTTTTATAATTTCAATATTTCACGTTTTTATTTCAGTATTACTAGAGTAACCTTAAATAAAGTTAAAAAATTTGCAATCCTTCTTTCAATGAAAAACAAAATTCATACCCGGACTTCGGATCTGGATCCGTCACTATTTAATTACATTTAGTTTGTTATTGCTGTGTTACATAAATCCAAAAACTCACGTCTGAATATTTATTTATTCCATCTTTTCAAAAAAAAAAATTAATTATTCGATCAAAGGCAATATTTATACTAGTATATTTTTGTTGAACCCAACAAAGCCAATATTTACGCAAGCTTATGCAGAGCGGAAACATTTACACTAGTCATCACTTAGATAGCGACGCAACAAACCGGAGACGATACGCTATAACCGACAAAAACTTTCCCGTCATCATATTAGTATAGTTTTGAATTTGGATTTTCTGTTGTTAGAAGGATCTCGCATTTCGGACATTCATCATCAAAATCGAACTATCGGAGAAATATAAATTTTTTATTTTAGAATTTCAAATATTAAATCTGAATTTCTACTTATCTTAATCTAACGACTAGTAATTTTCCAATTGTATGAATGTGTGCAACTATAACAGTAGGGAAGCCTATACCATTGGTTTTACCTTCTTAATCTTATCTTTTCTTATTCTTTTCATCTTATTCGTTTGTACATGCATGTAGCATTGCCACAGACATTGTTCTTCCAAAATCAATTATATACTTTCTCCTATTTCCAATAAAAAAAAATATCCGTTTTTAAATATAAAACTCGATTTATTAAATTATAGGAATTAAGAAGATAATTAGTTAATATTTATGTTATAATATTTATTCAAAAAATATATTATAAACAGACAATAATTTTCTTTTAAAAAAATTTATATTTAAAGACAAAAATAATATTATTTAAGAGATATAAATATATTCTTCAAAATTCTTTTAACCGAAACTTATTTTATGAAAATAAATTTAAGATTACCCAAAAAATAAAATTTAAATTAACTCAATTATATTTTGAAAATAATACTATTAAACATAGTAATATTTAATATTTACTTATATTTTAGAATTTATATTTCTAAAATATTATTTGTTTATATAATAAAATATTAAAAAACTTGTTAATAATTTTTTGTTAAACGTAATGGAAATGTGATGATATTTATCAATGAATTTTCTTAATTGTTGTTTTAGTAATACTATATTTTCAACACTTATTTTTATAACATCCCCTCTTTTATTAGATGAGATTTATATATAAATCCTATTTTTTATGCAAGATCAATTTTTAAAGTGAATGGCCTACGTTGATTTTATTCAATAAAATAGTAATAGTAAAGTATCAGAGTAATCTTCTAACATTTTTTTAATGAGCCTAATAAAAGTTTTGATTTTGGATCAAGTCAATAGTCATACAAAATTTTGGCATCTGTAGCCGCTTCTATTAAGCTCATTAAAAAAAAAATGTTGGCCTCTTGGTACATCAATTGTTGGGAAAGAGATGGGAGTAGCTCTAAGGCTGCACCAGCAAACTAGCACACCAAATAGTTTAGGACGAAGATTAATATGAAGTGGAAGAAACACAATTTGTGTATATATTTTAAATGGCATCTTGAGATTTTTAAAATATTAAAAAAAATCTAATCACTTATATTTAATTAAAATCAATTTTTATCAATATCAAACAAGTTCCTTTTCTGTTTTAGAAAATATCAACGAACGTCGCAAAGAAAATTTATTAAAATTAAACGTTAAAATAAAATTTAAAAAATTGTGTATTTGATTTATTGTTATTATAAAAATTGATATTTTTGAATTAATATTTTATTTATTTTGTTTTACTTCTTTTAACAAATGATACATCTTAAAACATTTGTTAGTGAGCTTTCTTTTGTACAGCAGAAATTACTGTACTACAGTTTGCCTTTTTAGTTCACGACTCCTATATTTCTGCAAAATTTTCTTTTCCAGTTTACACACCAACCAAAGCCATAAACTCTTGTTAGTTGTCAGCTATAAATGCATATACCCACTTGTGGAAACAGTACGCAAACAGAACTTCTTCCAACAAAGTCACGGACAACATGGAAAAAATATATTTACTCCTAGTAAAATGTGTTTTTTTTTTCCTAAAAGGTCGAGATAACAATGAAAGAAACATGTTCTCAAATTTATCTAGTATGGTAAAAAACAATCGAGAAATTTGATATATAAAATTTGAGTTATATTTACATTAAGAAAAAAACTATCAATATTTACTTCTTTGCATTTACACTATTTTTGGACTAATGAAAAGTAAGGAGAGAAAAAAAAAAGGAGAGAAGGAAAGACAACTTTCAAAACCTCAATTACAAAGAGAGAATTCATAGAACAATAATTTTAAAATGATCACGGCGTTTAGCATTCATTAATAATTTTAAGGTTATACTAGAGCACTTGTTAAAAAAATTGGAAAATTCATTTATAAATAGAAAATCAAACTTTTTTTTATTATTCTAGTATAAATTATACAAATTTTAATAAAAGTTTTATATTTAGACTTTTAACAACTGTTTTTAAAATACTTATTAATATTTTTTATTTGTGAATATATCATTTTCTGTTTTTTTACTTTCTCATATGTCAAACCATTATACAAACGCCTCATTTTCTATTTATTTTTCTATCACTTTTTTTAATTTTTTTTCTTCGTAAACCATGCATAGTGTTAGTGACTTTCTAAAAAATAAAACAACTCAATCATTTTGTAAAAACACTTAACTGTTTAGTTTATCATGAGAAATTTTTAAGTTAAACATTATCATAAAAAAAATAAAAATAAAAATAAAAATACATTTTTAAAATAATAAAAATATACAAAATAGTTCATTATATAAAATCTATTTTTTCTCAGCATAAACAAGTTCAAGAAACATTGAAACCGAAACAGATATTAAATTGAAATTGCATTTATAACCCAAGGAAAATAAAAACTTCAAATTACTTATTAATATTTTTCATATATAACAATTAATTTTCTTATAGAAAAAAAAAAGGTACAGAGCGTTGCAAAACTCTACAGCTCATCTGTAGATTACACTTTTCTACTGCAGGAAAAGTACAGAGGGGACATCTAACCCAGGATATGGCCATCACCCAAATTTCACATACAAATCTTCTTCTTAAAATTCCAATATTACCCTTAACATTTCCATTTTTTACATAACAGAGCAAGCATTTGGGTTCTCATCACTGAAAATCTGAGGAGGATAAGCTTGAAGAGGGTATGCTGGATCAGGATATGCAAAAACCTCCGTTCCATACTTGTAATAGTATTCATTTTTCTTCATTTCCACAACTTTAGTTTCCTCTGCACCACCTCCATCACCACCTGATTTTTCACCATCTCCTTCTACAGCTTCTTTCTTTTCCTCTCCTTCACCACTCTTTTTCTGATCTTTCTCATTTTCCTCGGTTTTTTTCTCTTCCTCTTTGGTTTCTTTTGCTTCCTCTTTTTTCTCTGGTTCTTGTTTCACTATCACTGCTTGTTTCCCAGTTCTCTTGTACACATATTCCACTAACTTCTCAGTTTCAAGTACTCCCTTCACTGTCACAAGTGAGTTCTTCAGATCTGGTTCAGCTGATTCAACTCCTACATAATAAAAAATAATAATATTCCACATGAATCGCTTTTAAATGTAATTTTAAATTGAGATCAATTCAAAGTAACACGTTGCAGGACCACTTTCACTAGAATCATATTACTATAATATATTTTATTATGTTTTTATAAGAGAATCAATGTGCAAAACCGATTTTGACATGTAATTTAATTTTTAATAAAATGAATTGAAACTAAGAATAAAACTGACAAATTTCTGAAAGGATGGGGCCTGAAAGTGCAAATCTGAATTGAAATTGAAAGAGAGAACAAACTTACACACCTTTGATTCTTTCAATGCGTTTCTTAATTTCCTGCGAACAAGCTTCACAATGCATGTGAACTTTCAGAATCACAGTAGTAATCTGAGGCTGCACCAAACAACAAAATTAAAAACTATAAATGACAGTTTGAAAGAAAAATGAAAAGGGGGAAAAAAATAGAGAACTTAAGATTTGAAATGAAATGTAAGGAAACCTCTTCTTTTTTCTCTTCCTCTGGCTTAGGTTTCTCATTCTCTTCAGATTTTTTCTCATCTTCGGTCGGTGGTTTTGGGATCGGGGAAAGAAGTTCAACTTGTCTATGACTCTTCCTCTGTACTCTTTCTAGAACCTTCAACGGATCCGCTTTTTCTCCTTTAACAACAACCTTGTGAGATTTGCAATCAGTTACAACATCTTCAACTCCTGAAATTCACAAATCACAAACGATTAATTAATTAATTATTATTCAGAAAGAAAAAAAAGAGTAAAAAACAGAAAATGACAGTACTGACCTGAAAATCCTTTGAGTGAACGACGAACCTTGCGAGCACAACCTTCACAATGCATGAATACTTTAAGCACAATTTCTGGCGGTGGTGCAGTTTCATTCGTAGATTCCTCCGGTTTTTTCTCTTCGGCTGTTGGTTTTCCATCTCCTTCTTGCGTTTCTTTCTTCTCTTCTTCTTTCTTCGGTTCTTCCTCCGGTTTTTTCTCTTCCACTTTGTTTTCCTCTGGTTTCTTTTCTTCCTAAATTCACAACCAAAAATAAATCAGAAACATATTACACCAAACAATATAAATAAAAATTATAATAATTTGACATGATGAAGAAGAAAAAGAAGAAAGAAAACCTCTCCCATTGGATTAGTGAAACTGAAGTTGCTGTGAGAGAGAGACTCTGCGGAGATAAGTGCTGCTACTGCGGCTGCTTTTTCTGCCTAAAAATTTCGGTGTTTTTTATGTATGAAGTGTAGTATGTGTTCTTTAGGTTCTTTTTCTTTCTCTTTATAATCTAATAATAAAGTTAATATAATGAATTATATGTTACAATTCAAAATTAACATGGCATTATTAGATTAAATCATAAATAGACTGACGAGATGATATCTATATAAATAAGTTTGATAAAATTTTAAATTTAATATTATTCAATTTTAAAATTATATTTCTATTTTAAAATAATTAATATTTATTTATTTATTTATTAAATTATATAAAAATAATAATCAACTTTTTTTTATCTCTTTTCCTCTACATAGTTTTTGGTTGTTCATGGCCACTCCTATGTTCTGCATCATCTAATTATATTATTAAGAATCGACGATGAACTTGAAAATGTCGTTGCGATGACACTGAAAGACATCGAAACATATACAATGGAATTGTTTTTTAACAACAGCTATTTATTTTAATGGAACAATTTCACAAAAGGAAGTTAATAAGTTCTAAATTTTAAATTAATAATAATTTTAATTTTAACTAAATAAAAAAGTTTACGAAACTAAATTATTAAATTTTAGTGAATTAAATTAAAAATAAATTTACCACTACAAATAATATAATTTAAAAATAACATATATATTAATTAAAAAATAAAAATATCGATACGTTAATCTTTTTAAGAATACTATAGAAATTCAGTTATCATTAGTTTATTATTATTGTAAAAGAGCTTCGATTTGTGCCTCAAATTGGTTGATGAGAGGACCATCTGATTTGAAGCCACTCATTCTATCATCATCAAATGACGTGGCAAACTTTAAGAGGCACGTGCAACGCAGGAGGTTCGTGCTTCTTACACATGGAATGGAACATTTTGCATAATATATACTCCGTATATACACTCATATCTTACCATTGAATTAATATTTACCATATGTGACTTGTATTTACATTTACTGAAGTTTGGCATTTCTTACATCGACTTAGGCTGTTTAGGGAATCTCTAGAATCTACTATCCTGTGGCAGTTCCCACCTCACTCCCCTGCAACTGCCAGTACGCTTGAATTTAACGGAACAGATTTAATCAATTAATTAAATAATTTATTTAAATATCACAATCATTACCAAAATTGACATCAATCTGATATGATAATTGACAACAATCTGAACTCATTGAGTACTCTGCCTGGTTACAGATTCGCCATTAACTACCGTATCAGCTGTTACTTTCATTTTTTACTGCATCATATTTTTTTCAATAATATCATTAATTACTCCTCGTCCCAATCAATCATCGTTTACAAAATTTATTTAGTGTAATTCTTTTAAATGTTGTTAGAGAAGTAGTTTTTTTTTAACTATAATAATTTGACATAGAAAAAAAATATATATCAGATGTGATAGAGTGTAAATTCATACGGATTATTGTTTCAACATCGATCAATCTTTCATCATTTTATATGCATTTACGAGATAATAAAAATATAATAAAGTGATTTTTTGTTTGACCTTCTTTTTTAAAATAAATTGTAACTTAAAATTTAGTAGAGAAAACATTAACGTTCGAAATATTATTTTTTAGTTAAAATTTTAATTTAATATTTTCAAAATAATATATTTTTAACTGAAGTTTATAATTGTAAGGAGAAAAAGAAACTGAAGTTTATAACCACTTCAATCTAGTAAGTGGTTTATAAAGTAACGCAAGACCATTCCAAAGCCAAAACTGATTGCAGTTCTTTTTTTACTAAGAAACTAATTGGAGTGGATGGTTTGAGAGTTTAAAAATCATTTTCAAATACCTTGAAAAAATAGAAATATGTTTAAAAATATTACTTTTTTCATGAAAAAAATACTATCATTAAAAAAATAAAATTCAAGAATATTGCTTAATAATGATCAATATGCTATAAATTATAGTTTATTAATAAATAAAAAAGAATAAATTTACGAACAAAATCACATGAAACATCAACTACTTGATTAACTTCAATAGAAACGTGACTCAATGTATAATATTACGACTTCATGAGTAACTTCAATAGAAACATTACACAATGTATAATGTTTCGACTTCACGTGAAAATATGTGTAGAGCTACAACCATTAAGTATTAATCACGCTACCATTTTGAAATTCGACTCAATCAAATTAATCTATAGTAATACCAAGTCAGCAAACAAAACTAAAAGAGGAATTATCATTATGTTTACAGAATACTCTTCGACAATTTGCTTTTGTCCCATAATTAATGTTTGTCCTGTCTCTATTAATTAGTTCAAGTCGATCTACACAAATGGATTCCAAGACAGGAACACATAAATAGTGTTAAATATCATATTTAGCGCAACCATTATTTTTATAGATAAAGATTGACTTATGTCAACTATTTTGCAGATTATCTTCATGAGCATAGCACGAAT
>NC_021165.2:5615645-5645556 GCF_000331145.2 Cicer arietinum | reverse complement strand
TTCTTATATATATATATATATATATATATATATATATATATAAAAGTTTAAGAGACATTTACAAGAATAAAAAGGATAAACATAAAAAATTTCACATGATTGATCGAAAATCCCATCATGCTACCTTAATTAAGCCAATCAAATTCATCCCTTGTTATTTTTAGTGACAAATTCAAAATTAGAAAAGAGTGTAATGCACCAAGTTAATTTATTTACCTATCGCCTCACTTAATTTCCAAGAAAATTAAAGCATTGGAATATCAGTATTGAGCATAATTTATCGACAGCTAGCCATAGAAGTATTAACAAACTAGCTATGTTATTTCAAAATCAAAATACCGACATACTAGTATGTGTTTATCTATGTCTCTCTCTTTTAGTACTTTTATATTCAATACTCTTCGTCCTTTTCAGAAATGTACTACATCTTTTTAAAAATGATTTTTGCATATTATTAATTGTCTAACTTTAACTTCATATATTTTAAGATAATTTAATAACATAAATAAACGATATAAATATATTTAATAAATTGCATAAGAATTTGTAAATTAAAAAAAAAACTTCAAAAAACTTATAATTAGAGACAAAAGAATACTTTACACTTATTTAAAAAAAATTTACACCTTATTATTTAACACCAATTATTGGTGTCCAAGCTTCATTTCTATGCAGAAGGATTAAGGGGTATATATACATATCACAAGTAGAGGGTCCTACAACAGATGGAGACATAGCTTGTCAAAATTATGTATATGTATTTGGCAATATAGGGAACACTAAAAGTTGCATTTTGAAGTGTTACCATGTGCTTCAGTACACTTATCACCAACCACAAACAAAACATGATTCCAGTAATCACATGCATGGTTCATTGATTCAGCAAATGAAAATCGAATACTGCTTAATTATTTGTTTGTACAGATTTCGTCATTTAAATATTATACCAACGTTAGGAAAATTAGAAAAAAAATCCGAGACATGAAACATAATATATTTATTGAATTATTATAGTTACATTTAAATATAAACAAACCGGTCAGTATAAGTACTTCATTTTGTATTATTTCCCACATTACAAAAAAAAATATATCTGTCATATTTTTGTACAAGAAATGTAAGAATATTTTTTTTCATTTTTATTGGCTCAAAATATTAAAAACTGACAGGCACTCAGATAAAGGGCGCCAGGGCGGTGATTTATTTTACCCTCATATATCTATATAAAGGGAATAACTGATTTAATTAACCAAAAACTAATTTTAGAATGTTAAATAAATTTTTAGTCTTTATAAAATTTTAATATTTTGTGTCTAGTAAAATTTTAATATCTTATGTTTAGTAAAATTATACAGATGATTTTGTAAAAAACTTATCAAAATAAATATTTTAGTCACTTCTGAAATAAAATATATTTAACTATTTTTAAATTTAAATTTTTTTAATAATTTTTTTCAAGCAATAATTGTACTATTATAAAAAAAATTCCATAAAATTTAAATTTTTTTGAACGTCATAAACTCATTATATAAGTAATAAAAATATGAAATTAAAAATAGAATTATGAGTTTATTTTTTAACGACCTTTTTATAATGTTATAAACACGACTAATAAAACATTAAAAACTATATATCGACATTGAAGTAAAGATTAAAACTATTTGCATAATAATTTTGTAAAGACTAAAAAATATAAGTCTTTTTTACGTGGACTACAAATAAAATTTTAAAGATTCATAAAGATTAAAAACTTATTTAACCCAATTTTAAAATAATATTCTATTAGAACTTGAGTAAATGAAGAGAGTGCAACTCAATATACTAATTTATTTGGGGGTCTCACTACTTATGTGTTTTTTTAAAATAAAGTCTCATGTTTTATGTACCACATTGAATATTTTTATCTACTCATGTGAGACATCTAATATATTACGTCACTTTTATAAGTAAAAAAGTGACATAAAATCTTGACCAATATTATAAGTAAAAGTTAATTATTTTTGATTCATTTAATGTTAGTATTTCAATTATACATTACTTAATAAAAAAAATATAATATCGGTAGTTGAGTATTTGACACTTAAAGAGATAATTTAATAAATTTAAATTATATTTTACGTGAAATCTATAGAATTCATTACATTTAATTAATTTTCTTTTGTTTTTTTTTTATATACAAAAGGGGGCTTAAAGACCCAGTAAAAAAGAAACAAAAAGCAATTAACAAATAATTCTAATAAGCATAGGGAAGGAAATTCATAATTATCATCACATAAAATCAACTTCAATTCATCTGACGGGAGAGTTGGGAAAATGAAGAGATCGTTGTTATTTAAAGTAAGACTAAAATTGGCTAGTTAATTTGCACAACGATTTCTTTCATGCCATGTATGGTTGAATTTGACCTAGCAATCTCGTCAAATTCATCTTTCTGTTTCTACAAATTAAGGTTGAAAAAATATGGTCATCCACATGCTCTTGACAAAATATATCGATCAAGACTTTTGAGTTACTCTCGACTACTAGAGGTATAATATTCTCTTTCCAAATTAATTCTAACTCATACAACATTGCCCACATCTCAACAATAAACGTATTACACATTTCAATTTTATGCGCATATCACCTAATCAATTTTCTAGAAGAATTTCGAAAAAGACTTCCACATCTAACAATGGATGTAGAACTCTTGTAACTACTATCACAGTTGAGCTTAATCCAATTAATTTTTTTAATAACAATAAAACTAGTTATATATTTTTACTTATAATAGTAATCAATTAAGATATAACCAAATTCTTTAATAGTCAACGTATACATTGATTCACTCATCTATCAATATTCAATTAAAAAAACATCTACCAATAGCCTTTTATGTGGCCCAACAAAAAAGCATCTATAGTTAAGAATTACTAGGTCCATGATTACTAAATTTATAAGACTAGTCCACTAGGTGAAAGAATCAAACCAAAAAGCAATTTAAACATTTTTGTTTATTCTATTTGAAATTATTCGCATATTCAATATAACAATTTTATGAACATTGAATTTTATATGATATTAATTATTAAAAAGACTGTCAACCTCCCGTTGTTAGATATTTGAATCCGTGTCAACATATATGTAGTTATGTATGTCAGTCATTTACTTATATGTGTGCAAAATTGAATGTTTTTTTATAAAGGACCAGAAAAATATTTTACTCATACCATATGTATAACACAAACACGACATATATGTACACATTGATGTATACATATAGATGTCTATTTATATCCATCTCTATCAAGGAAGAACGTAGTTCTATATACGATTTCACTATAAGGTTTGGTTGGTGAATGTCTTAATTTTTTCACCACACCAATGATAAAAGTGGTGCTCATCATAATAAAAGCAGATAACTTTGTTTCAGGGGAATGTATCTAACAGGGTATATTGAAGGCCCTCAACATCATGATTGCCAGATATAGATCCAAAATTTAATTACAAAAAAAAAAGATACTGTTTGTTCTTGTTGTTTATTGAATTGTATTAATTTCCCCTGTACTTGACAAACAATACGATAATAATGTCTATTAAATTTTAATATATTTATTTATTTAGTGTTGATCTTAATAATTAAATAAAATGTTTTTATAAATAAAATTTTAATTCTAATTCTAATTTTAATTAAAATCATAATTAAAAATAATATTTTAATATAAATTTAAAAGATAAAATTTGAAAATTTAATTGTCTTAAACATATCATTCAAAAATTAATGTTTTAATTTAAAAATATTAAAATATATTAATTTTTAAATAAATTATAGAAGTTCCTCGCTATTTATTCACTCAAACAATAATATAATCAAAGAATTAACATCAAACGACGCGTAATTAAACAGTTCTCACCTAATCTGATGAAATGAATTACACCACATCTTTTATATATCGAATATAATAAATTTTTAAACTACCTTAATCAATTTAAAATGTTCAACTAATTTAAGAGCACTTTTTCTCTTCTTCTAAAATTATGTATCTCATTTTCTTCTCTCGTCCCTTTTTAATTATATTTTGTTATTCTATTATTTTTATATTTATTTTATTCATATTGTATTATTTTTTATTATTCTTAATTCTCTGCGATCTTACTTTTATTCTTTTTCACTTCTTTTATCTCTTTTGTTTCTTCATATTGTATTACTTTATTTTTTTCTTTCCTTTCTTTATTTATTTTCCAATTTTTATTATATTTTTATATTATATTTTTATAAGGATAAAAATTATCCTAGAAAAATTAAATATATCAAATTTTGCATGACTTAGTTTCAGATTAAAATTCTTTATTTGCATCCCCCAAAAATTATTAATTTTAATATTTTCTTCCTTACAATTGCACTACTTTTCTCTTTTTATACAATGCGTTTTTGTATTACTTTAATAAGATATATTATTATTACGAAATAACGTTGAGTCAAACAATTTAGTTTCAATATATAATATATTTAATTAACTAACTAATTTTAATTGATTAAAATTTTAAATTAATGAATAATTTTGATCAATAAAAAAAGAAAAAATAGAATCAATTAAAAATATACAATTTGCTTTGATTTAGTTTTGTCAACATTTTCTCAAGAAACATGAATATAATCAAACTAATGAATAACAAATTGATTTAGTTCACTTCAATACAACTGAAATTGTTATGTTTTAATATGGTCCTTTATTTTTTATATGGTCCTTTATTTTAATTTTAAGTGACAATTTAATCTTTTATGTTTTAAAATATCAACAATGTTATCTATTTTTTTTTACAAAAGTTCATCAAAAATTTTAAACAATAATTATAAAATTAATTATCACTTTCAATATAATGCAAATTTTATCAAATTTATAACTTAAATATTCAAATAAACTCATATTTTCATTCTTTATTTGATGAATTTGATGTTGTTGGAGATGAAAATATGAGTTTATTTGAATATTTGAGTTATGCATCTGATAAAATTTGCATTATATTAGAGATGATTATTAATTTTATGGGCTTTGTTTGAAAATTTTGATGATTTTTTTTGAATTTTTGTAAAAAAAATGATAAAATTATTGATGTTTTAAAATATAGAAGATCAAATTGTTACTTAAAATTAAAATAAAGGATCAAATAAAAAAAAGATAACTAACTAAAATATTAACTGAAATTAAGTTAACGGACTGTAGGTACTATTTAGCATTTTTTTTATATTATAGAGAATATAATATAAAAAACTTATTGTATATGAAATTCTTACATATATATACTCTTATTAAAAATTGTGAAACATTTAATAGACACTCGGTAATAGTAAAAAGAAACACCTTTTAAATGAAGGTTAAAAATAAATTTAAATAATAAATATTTATGAAAAATTGTAATTTTATTTTATATATAAGACTAGTTTTTATAATTAAGAGCGAAATGAGTATACGACATTAGATTACATCCTCATATTAAAATCACATACCAAACAATATTATTTATGATTTTTGAATATTTTATTCTATAAATATATTTCTTCAATTTCTAAATATTGTATTGACAAAATGAACATCTTAAAAAATGGAGCTAATAAATGTACAGAGGATTATAGTGCTTTCAAATAAAACACGACAAAAGAGGTGTGTGATTTTTTTTCCAAATGATGGGCAGTAAAAAGTTGAAACGAAGGACGAATATACAACGATGAAAGCCCATGACGTGAAAGGTGGCTCCATCCTTCACTGGTGGAATATGTATTGGAAAAAGGATAAGGAGAAAAGGTGAATTTTGATGGGTAAGCAACATTATTTGTTGGTTCTTATTCATAAACCATATGCAAATCCCTATCAATAAAGTTTGGTGTACATGGAAACATTTATTATCATATTTGAGAGAAATAAATAAATAAAAATAACCATGTAACTTGTTGATGATATAATAAAATAAAAAATAAAATGTTAGCAGAGTATATAAATAAAATTGAAAAATATAAGATTTGAATCACTATGTATAAAATTGTGCTGCCCCTTCTCTTGTTGTTTTGTCTCATAAATCAATATCACATCATAAAAAGCATATGTCATCAAATAAATTGAAAGTAATTAACCAAAACATTAAACAAACTATATGTTTAGATCTTGATTTAATGCTGTCAACGAACCAACACAATTGTAACGTACGATTAAGATTACATAATTCAATTTTGAATTTCGTAAAAATAAAATCAATTTTTTATTTAATCATCAAATCAAGAGTGAATTATTACCGGTGTCTCGTTTAAAATTAATGATTTATGATTTGTCCAATTATCAGACTATAGACTATATATTGACATCTGGGAACACATTTTGATAGAACACCATTTACTGGCATGTAAGCTCAATGTCCTAACACGTGAAAGGTTACGGTCAACATAAACAATGATGTCCTTTGTTCAGTCCCATCAATTTTTATTTTACTAGATAATTTTTGGTAGCCATTAAAAAAAATATGGAAGTATCAATTTCATAGGATAAAATTAATTAAAATTAAATAGACTAACTAATAAAATATAAAAATATTTTCAAATTATTAATCATATTCAAAAAAACTTCAAAATATATTATATGAGAGCTGTTACCTATGTTTTATCATCAGAAAAGTAATTAAAATTGGAAAATTGTGAAACATTTTCATTTGACCTGTCAGGGTTGTGCTGAGAGACCAAGTAACAGAAAAAGAAAGATTTGCCGGGAATTTGGGCCTTACTGTTGGGCCCAGAAGCAATTTGTATACCTGTATCCGTAAGTATTATGTGTAATATTAATTAAAATGTCAAAAATAATAGTAGTTGTTCTACAAAGAGCTATGCATCCACTAGACTAGTTGTTGGTAGAATATGGAAACTAGAAACAAATTGGGATAGGTCATAGGTGTGAATCGTTAAACATTTCAGCTGACCCGTCATATCACTCTTTTTTTTTTATAAAAGAGTTACTTAATTATAAGTTCAGACACCTTTGAGTAGACACTAGATAAAACATCTTTTTTTTGCAACCAGTAGTATTTAATGCATGCATTTCATATTATCTCTTATCTTTCTAAAATATTATCATCTTTTATCAAAAATAAAAGACATTCATCATTTATACAAAAATATTATCGTCTTTTCGCCTTGTATTTTCACCATGCAGAATAAGAAAACAAAATAATGCAATATAAATTTAATTGTTTATTATTATCATGTGTATTTAAAATTATCGATACATAAATTATAGTAAAATTCTAAAGATAAATGTTGATGGTAGTTACATTTATATTTTATATTTTGTGGGGAATTTTTTGCAACCATAATGACAAGTGCTTTTACTATAAATTGATATTCAATAGCTCTTTATTGTATAAAATGTGGATTTTTCGTAATGATGCTTTGTTGATTTGTGACAAAAGTATTTGTAATTCTATTTTTGAAACTACAGCTCTGATCATCTTCTCGATGATCAAGAAAGGTTATACTCAGTTTTATTTACTTAATTATAAAAATATCTAAAAAAATATTATATTTTACTTATTTTTGAGTTTGTTCCACTCCATTTCACACTATAAATTTACTCTCAGTGGCCATTAACACAAGGCTCATTTACCAAATTTACAACTAAAGTGAGCCATGCTAATATGTATCATCTTTATGATAAATATTAAAAAATTTATAAATAGTAATTATATTTTGAAAAAGAAAATATATACAATTTTCCATTTTTTTTTTACAATTTTCAATACAAACGTTGTTATCTTTAGCTATTACCATGTACCCTTGAAACATATGTTGAATCATAATTTGTTTAGTAAAATTGATGCATTTGATCTGTGTTATACATCAGTTATATGATTTTTTATTAATCAAATTATAACTCAGTTGTCTTTTATAAAAAAAAATAGAAATAATAGTTAATAGTAATAAATTTAAAACAAAGTCTTTTAATTATTCAAAATAGCCCTTATAAATAGTGATCTCATACTTCAACTATTTTATTATTTGCACCCTTTTCCCAAATGCTCACAAGAGAGAAAGAGAGCCTATCATTTTCATATACGAAATAAATAAAGGTATTTTATAAAAAATAATTAATATAATCTACTGTATAAAAATAGTTTTATAAAAAGAAATAAATAAATATCACGATAAATTTATTTTTTTTAAATCCCAAATTTAGGCAGTATAGTTTTATTATTGATAAGAAAATGTTACTCTATTTACGCATATTGTTCTGTCATGAAAAATTGCATCGAATCGAATTACATGCATGATACAGTAAGTTAAAAAGGCCAAAATATCGCTCGTTGTTAGGCAAAAGGTTAACATATCATAGTGAAATTATTTCATTTTCTTGTTTATAATTATGTGAGATGAATGAGATGATGCGTTGTGGAGCCCATCCATGGAATAAAATTTTGGTGGGCCACAAAAATATGCCCACTTACCCAATCATAGACACCTTAAGGTGAGTTCCATTAAAATGTATTTGGCAAAAATATCTTAATACAATTTTGAGCATTAAATTTATATTTTAATATATATTAAGTTTTTGAAAAATTAAGTTTTAATTATTCTTAAAAATATTTTATAATTTATTTAATTTTAACAAGAAAAATAATTTTATTCTTCAAAAACTTCATCTTAAATAGGAATGAATTATATCAGTTAATCCGACAAAAAACGAGTCATTCAAATATTTCAATCTAAAACGTGGGTGGATTTTGACGGATTATGGATCAGACAAATTTATAAGTAAGTTAGTCCGACCGTTTCACTTAAAATTCTATTTTTAAAATCTAATTTTTTTTAAAGAAAGTCTCTCAATTTTACTCCGTCATTGCACCACTAATATGATAAATTGACTACTTATTCAAGCATTGGTAAAAGTATCGAAAATCTAATATGTTTTTCTTAAGAAGATGAATTTTAAAAATAAAATCAATATAATATGGAACTCACCTCAATTTTAAAAATAAAATCAATCACTGTATAACCCACACTAACCAAAATCCCATAAATCGGTGAAAAATCGATTGGAATTAGACATGAAAATTACAACTCAATTTTTTACACTGTGACAAAATTGAGTCCAAATCCACACATATCCGACATCCCTAAACCAAAACGTGGGAGGGAGAAAAGAAAAAGAAGAAAGATGTAATCTAATATATAAATGTATAATAGGATATGTGAGTTTAATTAATTTAACGGTTCTTAACTATGATCCACCGGTAAAAGATTTGTTACAATTTTATCTCAGAAGACACATGTAATTGTATATATGGTTTTTGTAATCTTTAACTTTTTACGATGTTTTTTTACGTGCGAATATTAAAAAATTAGATGGTTAAGTTTATTTCTGGGGGTTTGAACTTTATATCTCCTTTTTATTGGATACTTGTAACTAAGTTCATTCAATATGTTGTAGGCTTGAGATGTATAATGATAATGGTGGTATATTTTATGGTATATTGACATCATTGACTCCTCTGGGAATATACAATGAAATAAAGGAAAAGAGACAAGAAATACGAGTGGAGGGAGATTGGAAAAAATGGAAGATCTTAAGAGGGAAAAAACTGAGAAAATTCCTTCCTTTCACGAAGCCAAATCCATGTTGTGCATCTCATGTTAGTTTATCATTAATTAATGTTTATACAACACGTTTTTTCCTGTTGCCAAAATTGGCACGTCTTATTTTGGAATATAAAACAAAACTAATGTGCTAAATGAAATTAAAAAGGAAAAAACAGAGAAATCAAATACAATAAACTTGCACATCCTGTAATTGAGTCAGCCTTCCGCGCGTACATCCTTTTTTATCATTGAATTTTATGGGTTTCAATATAAAAGTCTCTTAACTTTGTAGCAAATGCATGTACTATTGTTTATCAGATTCAATGTTAATTCACTAAATCCCAGGTCCATCTTATACACTAAATTAGTCTAGATTTTGAATAAAATATATTCATTTTTTTATTTGATGAACTTTTGTTTATAGTTTAACGTGGAGGGAATAATTGTGATGCATTCAACTCTTATGTACTAGTAGTTTGGTATTCCAGCGGGTTGGTGTTGGAATATCAGTGAGTCACTGTCATTTTATAAAGCTACAAGTTATAAATTTGTAAAATTACAATGCCTCACCATGATTATAAAAAATTCATCGTGATGTCAATCTTTGTTTATATCATGAACTAGTTTTCTATTAATTAGATTAATTTGATTTTGTCCAAATGTTGACATTTTTCTCGCTCTCATGTTACAACTCTTAGGAAAATGCATGCATGCTTCATTCTTCCCTCATTATATATAACAGATGCATGATTTATGCTATAACCTTAACGTGCAACCTGTGTTATTACTTATAATAAATCAATGGAGAAACATGAAACAATAATCCCTACTTCATTTTTAACAGCTGCTTCTCCTTTCGATGTAAAAGCTGGTCATGGCTCTAATATTCCTGTTAAAAAGATAGAATTTCTAAAAACTAAAAGGGAGGTGACAACAGGACAGAAAGGAGGCAAGGAAATCATGAAGCACAAATATGTATTCCAAACAAGGTCGATGAAGCACAAATATGGGGAAAAGTCGATGAAAAACAATAAATTCCAAGGTTTACCTCATTCTTAACAGTTTTTATTAGATTCCATATTTGTAGCGTAAGCTCTACTATATCTCTTGCGATTAATATAAATTTCTACATTCTTTAAAATTAAGAAATTAACTATTATCGTGTTAATTCAACAAGCTTATGCAGTGTTAACTTTTAAATTTATGGGAGGAGAGAGGCTCGTAAAACACTAAATGATTACAAATAGGTTATGCCGTGTTAACTTTCTATGTTAGTAACAAATGAACAAACTAAATG
This sequence comes from Cicer arietinum, assembly GCF_000331145.2. Classification (NCBI taxonomy): domain Eukaryota; kingdom Viridiplantae; phylum Streptophyta; class Magnoliopsida; order Fabales; family Fabaceae; genus Cicer; species Cicer arietinum. The sequence continues at coordinate 5,634,664 of NC_021165.2, read as the reverse complement.
AGCTTTATAACCTGCATTTGTTACAAATCTTTAGCGGTCAATTTCTGCAACTAGTCCCGAGTCCTAACCTTGCTCCATTTGGGTTCCAAATTATTTTTCCTGATTTTAGAAGTTACTACAAATGCACTAATCAAGGCGGCAATGTAAATAAACAAATCCAACAAGATTCCAAGGATGCATATTCACCCTGTCAAGAAGGCGCCTGAAAGCTTCAAACAGATCTTGAGAAACTTTATCACAATCTGTTAACTGTATAATGTATCTTCAATATAACATTATCTGATAAATTGGTAAATTGCCCATGAACAGCTCAAAGTTTCAATATATGTAAGAACTAGACACATGTAATAATAATAATTTCAAAAGTAGTTACTTGAACCCCATAAACATGTCTTAATTGAGAAAAAGACCATGCTACAGAACAGTTACTAAGATAGAAATCTTTCTTACATATTTTAAAACCTCCCGGTTTTTGTAACTTAAAAGATAGCTTGACAGTAGAGAATGAGTTGCTGGTCAGCATACATACATTTGAAGGTCTAAATTCTGAGACAATTCTAAACCCTAAATTGTCAACAGTCCAAATAAATAAGGAACTACAAAACTACAAATGATCATTTAATACACCAAAAGATAGTTCACTTGAAGAGGTCGGTCTCTTAATCATATCTGTTTATATTTTCTAGTTTTCTTTGCTGTATACGCAAAGGTATATTCACAACCAAGATTGCCGGTGTCATAGGACAAGAAACACTTCCCCAAGAGAAGTTACTTCCCAGCATTTGAATCTGATATGTCTTCTATAACACCCTTCCCATCAGAAGCATCAAAATAGAAAAAGTTTTTTAGGGGGTCCCCTTTCCCAGAAATTGCTTTGATAACCTCCTGTGATGTTACAATAGTTAATTTAATCAGCTAATATTTCAAAACATCTTATTTTGTAAACCACAATAACCAATAAAATACCTGTCCAAGGATTCCCCCAATAACAGCACAAACTGGAGGAAATTCAGTTGTATCTGTCACCAATCTTTCTAGTAGAGTATCAGGCACATGAGATTCATTGAGAGACTGTAACATAAACAGAAGGAACAGATGAATAATTTATTTAACTTTAGAAACTTCAAAAAAAAATTCCAACAAGCATACTTGGGAAGTACAAAGCTCCCTTTTCAGTTTGAGAACATTGGAAAGATCTGCATTTGAAACTTCTCCTGCACTGCGTCCTTCGATATCTTCAAACTTCTCTATTACTGTGACATATAAAATGATGTTATTTATTGTAAATATGTCAACTATCATGCAATTGCAATCGATAAACTTCAGGCAGAAAATAAGTTTTATTCCCACATACAAGACAACAACAAGCCTGTGTAATCTAAGCATTCTCTCCATTGGGCATGTCTGGTCTGACTTGATAAACATGACAATCCACACTGAGTCAGTTATATTGGAAGATATTGGTTTGAAAAATTGGTTCAGTATCAAATCCAATCCAAATACCATTGATTCAATTCTTAAATTTATCTTAACACATTCAATTACCCAATGAACTTTGTATTTGTTAGAAAGATTTCTAAGTTATGCATTAAAGACTTTAATACCTCAAATCAAAACCGTTCCTATATTTTTTATCTGTTGATTTTGACACTCTCATTTAGCATCACTACTTACTAAGTTTCTCAGATCACATTGTCATATGTCACATAAGATATTAATGAGGGGAGTAGAAGTATGATCCTCAAAAAAGTTAAATGTTAACTAAATGTAATATCAACCATTGAAATTGATTCTATTATTGTATAGAATCAAGACAGGAATAGTGGAATGTTGCCAACTCAATATTAATAGAAAGGACCTGAAAAAAAAGGCCGAAACCAAACAAAGCCGGCTAAATGGGATCAGGTTGGATTTCCTTTACTCCAAACTAAAACAACCCATGAATACCCCTGCTCACCAGTCTCTCTACTCGCTGAACATAGTTGAAAGACCTAATCAATAAAGGACACTTACGCAGAGACTGTCAACTTAAGTTTCATACTTAATTGATTTGGATCATTTTTGCTATTTCAAGTATTTTATTAAAAAATTGAAATGTTTATCAAACCTCTCATTGCAAAGTAGAGCTTTGACATTCTCCTGTGAAGTGCCCTCCAAGGTACTGATAAAGCATCCTGTACCAAAAAAGAAAAAGGTGTAACCATTTATTAAGAAGTAAATTAAGTAACACACATAGAGAAACTACAAATGACAGATGAAAGATTCAAGACAAAATTGCATGCATAATAACCCAAATCAAAGATTGGCGATTTGAACTACATATAAGTCAATTTTCTTTATGGAAAATCAATATGGATGCTGATTTTCAGTTTTCTTTTTTGTCAAGACATCACTTGGAACATATTGCAGATCTTGAGGGTTGCACTCATCAAGACCCTAAGTTAAAAAGTAAATACTATTTTGAGACATTAACAGATTTTTATCAAAAGATACAAAATGCACGATTGAAAATGCAACAATAATGAATTAAGACTGACATACCTCAAAACTTGGATAGTTTAGATGGCATTCAATAGTTTCTTCCATTTTTTTCTGCCAAGGATGAATGAACAATTAAAACAAAATTAGAGGTTGCTGTAGAAGCAAGCAGTGTCCCCTGATGGTTATCATCTAGAAATTCGCACCGCAAAAGCAATTTGCTAGTTGTTACAAAGATAAGTGATAAAAACAAAGGGTTTAGAAATTTCTTAATAAACCATAATTATCAAATAGCCAACAAATTACAATCCAAAACCATAAGCATCATTAATAATACAAGCATTTACTAATTCATATATCCAAACCTTCGCTTTGTCTATGAATTCTGCTTGTTGAAATTTTGTCATTAAATTTTGGCATGACCTCTAACACGATAATTTTATAGATTTCATATTCATTACTGTCATAAATAGAAGAGTAATTAATGCTCTCTTATGAACCATCATCGTGCAAAGGCATGGGTATTGATACAACAAATCAAAGTAGATAATATCAAGTCACAAAAGCTGATGATTTGCTATGACAATTAGATCAACAAAAGTGATACCTTTGAATATTTATAGTCCTGCAGATCAACAAAAATTTCACCAGAAGAATCCCTACAGTCAACAGCATAAAATGCTACACGTTTTGATGCTTTCCGACATTTGGCATTGGCTAGTTTCTATATCAAAATAATAAAATGTCATTAAGAATGTATGAAGGAAATTTATAATATCAGAAAGCCATTTAGTAGTAAAGAACACGGGTACTACATAAAGCCACTGAGAAACACACACACACATATATATATCAATAAAGGAATTTCCACAGTACTTTGGCTGAAAGTGAGCAACAACTGACAACAACAACATCAAATTTGCTGAAGAATTCCACATCAAAACTTGACAAATCACCTGAAGACAAGAAGAAAAACAGAAAATAATAAACAAGATGTAACATGAAAAACTGAAAAAAGAAAGAAAGAAACAATGCAGAAGAAAACAAATTAAGTAAGGACAGGGTGCAAAAACAACCTTTTTCCACAGAAACACGAACCATAGGATTGAAGTCTTTAAGTGAATTACAACAAAGCTGAGCAATGGTCTTTCCACTATACACATTCTCATCAGGAGGAATGAGAAAGTTCGAGGAAAGTACTTCCTCAGTGACCATTCGATCATCGATTAAGGTCAAACTACCTACTCCAGCCAGAACAATATTTTTGCAAAACTAAACAACAACAACAACAGCAAAACCAAACTCCTTAGTCCTTACACATTATAAGACGAACATGACAAATAAAAGTGCATAACAAAAAAAAAATCAAAACATAAAATCACAAAACACATTTTACATTCTTTAATTTTTTGGAACAAAGTCAAATTAAAGTAACAGATAGACAAGTTTTAGGTTTACCTCAGCTATAGTTCCTTTCATTCCATAGACTAATACATGAGCTTTGCTTAATCTAAAACAACAGAGTCACACATAAACTCAAATCAAAACACTAATAAGAAATGCTTAGATTACTATTATGAAACACAACAAAAAAGTAAATAAATTAGCATATTAAATTAGGTTAGAACTCTGAAGTAACAAAAATAAATAAATAAACTAATTTAGTAAATGGAAAGAAGGAAGGACCTTCTTTGAGCATCTGCACCCCAAACCCTAATTTGACGGTCATACAAAGCGGTCTCTTGCGCCGTCAATTCCTCGCCGTCCATTTCTAACCGCAACCTGTTTCACGACGTTTTCGGAAATTTCAAATTGGACTTCGAGAATGCAAACAAAAAACACGCCACTGAAAGAAGAAAGTGAACGGAACCAACAATGGGTCAGAAACTAAGAAAGAGAAAGTCACGCTGAATTCTCAGTGAACGGTGAAAATTCGTATCAGTCTAAGGGCGCGGAGGGGTATCGTCGGTGAGTGAGTGAGTTAATGAAGTCAAGCGAGCGATTATAACTAAATTGGGCTTTCTTCTAAAGTCCTGATAATGATTTGGGCTTTTTTTGGCCCATTGTGGAAGAGCTGTTACCATAGACAGTATTTTGTAAATACACCATTTTATTTTAGCTTATATTATCATGCAAATAATAACTGCCTTCCAAAGTACGTTTCAAAAGTTAACTTTATATTTTTATAGTAAAAATAAACTAAAATAATTTCTAGTTCTAAAGTGAGAAATTGTTTTATCCACTTAGAAAATAGTATGCATCGAGTTAAAATATTGTGTTTGTTCAAATTTATTGAATTTTGATTTCTTTAAAATGAGTAAAGTGCAATGTAATAAAAAATTATTATTTTAAAATGATATATCTATAATATCCAACTTATTTTATTTCATTTGTTTGATAGAACATGGCTTTACCATTTGCCAAACACAATTTATTCCTGCCAAAGAAAGAATGGTACCTATATGTTTTATATTCATGGTTTTGTCCCTTGCCTTCAAATGTGTTGACCGTGGATTTATCAATGATAACAAAAGAGATGTGTTATTTTCATACACAAATTTGATGACAATTTAAATGGTTAAAACGTGATAAAATTTGATCTTCAATAAATGGTTAATGAATATTAATAGTTCATTTCACACAATTAACTATAATTTTATTAACCATAATTTTTGTATATTTTGAACACTTAAAAATCATAATTAATTGTACTCATTAAATAAAAAATAAACTACAACACTTATACTATTCACTAGTGATCATCCACCAAACATAACTAAATACTAGTCCAAAATATTTGAAGTTGAAATGTGTTAACAGTGAAATAATTGTTTGGAAATTTATGTGTGGGACTATTTCTGATAACAAAATAAAAAATGTGTAGACTGGCGATTTCCAGGGGACCGAGTTTAGGTGCCGAAAATATTTGCTAAGGTATAGAGTAGAGCTTTAGACATGATAGTACTGACAAATTTGTAGTATGTAACTACATGTGAGGAAATAAGCATTGAATTGGTTTGAATAAATTGGCAGACAAAACGGTGTTGTAAACTTGCCTAGAAAATGGAGAAAGGATTGTTACAATTTTCCTGTTCCTGGAAACAACACGGTTCGTATTTTCAACCTCAGCAACACATAATATCGATTTTAGTCCTGCCACAGTGAAACAGAATATATGGTTAGACATTTTATATAGAAACGGTGAAATGGTACGGTGGTGGTGGACAAAAGGAAAAGTTAAGTTGGGTGTGACTAACCTGTGTGAGTTGCATCACGCCGCATCATATGATAAAATGAAACGAACGGTAATAATAAAATGTAGGAGTAATTGATTTTTCCCTGAACTGTCACAGTGACTAGTATTGAATAAGTTTGCTTTTTATCTAATGTGTGGGGGCACGCTGCTTTTTTCCCATATACTTGTGCTACTGTTAATCATAAACCATTAATAATTCAATTTGAGAAAGCCTTTTTCTTTCCTATTTTGACGAGGAAACAGAGGGTCGGATTCAGTGGCCCTAACTAGCAGTTTATTGAAATCTTAAAACTTCTCCCCGGTGCAACAAGTTTCCACCTCACTAATTTAATTCCACCCAACTTTTTAAATGCAGCCACTAATTCTTTTTTTTTTATTTTCTTAATTATAAACAAAAATATTTAACTACATAATTAAAACTTCATGCAAAGCTACTCTCAGCATTATGAGATCGTCCTATTAAAATAGAATTACTCCATATCTCATGATTTTAAATTTAATAATGATAATGAAAAGTCCGATTTAAATTTCAATATTCTAATTTTACCGAACCCTACATCGTCCTATTAAAATAGAATTACTCCATATATGTAGTTTTCAATGCAAACTTTTTGGTAGTTATATGGTTTATTTTAATTTTAAATTTAAGGTCTTATTAACAAGAGTCATTATGACAATTGTTACAAAAATTATATAAATATAAATTTTATGTTGAAAAAATAAATTATAAATTTTGTAGGAGGTGGACACACCACTTTCAAGACAAATTTTATATTTAACTCCTTTACATATATGAATATGTTTATAAATGCATATCTTTTACTCTATTTTTTTATGCGAGAAGATGAATTATTGAAATTTTGCGCATTAAGGTCATGCGATTTTGCTACCATTGCATTTAAACCTTTCTCCCCAACAACCTAAAGACGAATCACGTTTTGCTAACAAGTTTGGTACATAAATACAAACCGAAAGCCAATTACAAATTATAATTAAGCTGTAAACTATGGTAACTGATATGTACATACACAAAGAGGCCCCATGTAAAGGCAGTTGACAATAATTGACACTAGCTCCAGGCAGCAGGATCTTCATGTCCCAGACCAGAGTCTGCAGTGACTAGTCGCAACTCACTAGCTTCCATTTCCTAACCCATCTTACTTTCTTTATTTCTATTTTTCTCATATATACTTTTCTTGGCAATAAGTAAAATATACTGCTTGGATTTTTTACTGTACGTAGCTGAATCATTAAATTATTGAAAACAAAATACTTCAAAATTTATACATATTGTATTATATATTCGTTATAGTTTTTTATTTAAATATTCAGGTTTTAATTATTAATTGTTAATTTTATTAGATAAAAAATTGTATTAATGACATCCTTGTTGCTCCCTCAAAGCATCAAATCATCTTATAACATCCTATTATTCATTATAATTTGATAGCTTCTTTAAGAAACTTCAATTCAAAAGTAAAGTCGCATATTTAGTAGTCAAGTAGACATGGATATGCATATTAAACTCTAATTAATTTTTTTTTTTTGATATTTAAGATGTGTAAATCTAGTAAAAAAAAAAAAGTCACATAAGTAATTACTATTTAATATGATTTGAGTATGTGTTTTAGAGACACCTCCTTTCTTTTGAGTTAGATTTTTAGAGTGAGTTAGCAACAGAAAAATTTGAAGTACTAGCGGCGAAGTATATTTTTTTTTACTAAAAACGATATTCGTTCCATCAAATTAATAGAAAATAGAAATTACATTGATCGAGAATAATATAATTTAAAATTGTTAAAACTGAAAAAAGATGAATTTATGAACAAATTCACAACAACTAAGTCAATAGCACAAAACGACAAAATGTCAATAATTATAGCAAAGTCCGTAGATATAATAAAATTGAAATATCTTAAATACACATGTAAAAGTCCTTAAATACACATTGACGACGATAAAGTCCTTGATTGAATATGAATTTGCACTTGATCAAAGTTAACATGCCAATCTGAACCAAATAAATATCGCACAAAGACGAAAAAAATTAAATATATGTTAAAAACACTTATATAATTAAAAGGAGAAGAAACAAAAATAATTGGAGAGGTAATTTCAAGTTAAAAAATAATCTTAAATCACTCATCTTCAATTAATTAATGGATAAATAAGATCTAAAAATAAGAAGAGAATTTTTTTTTTACTGCGACTAGATTTTTAATATTTGTAGGTGTTAAGAGAGAGGCCAAATATTTATATTTTAAGATTTTCATATATATATATATATATACATATATATATATATATATACATATATATATATATGTTAATTTTTATTTTTTATTTTTATTTTTAAGATAATGTGAGATTCATGCACATATTATCACAACTATTATGTTTTCATACAAGATCAAGACTAAATAAGGTGTTTTTGTTTTGATTTTTAGCTAAATATAAAAATACTACCAATTTTGATGGGTCATACTGTATATGTTTTCTATTTAAGAAAAATATGAGGAGCAAAACAAAAATAGTTATAATAAGCACTTGGTGATCCCCGGTCGAAAATGTCAATTACAAAAAGAAATATGTTAGCATGAGGCTTTAGCCTTCCAAGAGACAACGTGGATCTCCCTTATACTATATTTACATTATATTTGGTTGATAAAAGACAGGAAGAGAAAAAAATAATAAAGAAAATGAAAAGAGTATAAGAAAAGGTTGTTTGGTTTGAGAGAAAGTAAAATAAAATAATGGTAAAATTTTTATTTTTCTCTGTCTGATTTTAAAGAAAGTGGGAGACTTTCAAAATGACAAAAATATACAAGGGTGGATTTGGAAATAAAGAAAAGTATTCATTTCTTTTCAAAATGGAGAGGAACATAATTACAAGACTCGCTAAATATTTTTCATCTTCTTTAATTATTTATGAGAAATTAAACAATTGTTTTTTTTTCTTTCTAAATGCATGTTTTTCATTTCTTCAACTTTTTTCATTAATTTTCTTGTTCCAAACATAGTGTAAAAGTATATTTGGTTGAATAGTGGAGAAACTTTTTTTTAATTAAGATCATGTTTGGTTCAAAGAAGTGAATAAATTTAAATGATTTATATATGTATTTTGCATCCTCCCATCTTCAAATCTTCTAAAATAGAATAAGAACAAAATAAGTTTTACGAGAAATATTCTCTCTCATTCTCTTCTTTTAAAAAAATGCAACAAATAAATTTCATTAAAAATATTTTATGTGCTCCACTTCCTTCAATCCACTCCGACAAAGTAAATCCTAGCGAAATCCTCCAAATGCATTTAACAACCAATTTCTTAAAACATAGCATATGTTTGAGTTTGATATATTTAAGTCGTAGTGACTATCAATATGTGCAACAAAAACATTAATTCCAATATTTTTTTTTTATAAAAGTTACGTTGATATCTTCATATTAAACGCTGAATACTCTGAAATTTTACATACACCCCATGCTTAGGATAAATATCCATATTGCCACTAATGTGAGTCGGGCTACGGTCTATCAAGAGCCAACACCCACTATCAAATGTTAGAATGTTGAATCGAAATCTTAGAATTTTATAATTTTAAAGGCTCAATTTTTAGATTGGAACGGAATTTTCAAAAACATTAAAACAACTTTATATTTAAACATACTAATTTTAGTTTTTTTAGATAATTTAATACATATTTAAATTCACATGAAAATATAATGATTTTATCGAACTCAGAGCATATTGAACCATACATCTAGTAGGATTTAAAAATAAATTATATGTAGAAGAGTTGAAGCTACTAAGAGTGGTGTAAAGGTAAGATGTTTGAATAGTGTATGCATGGAATTTTAGGTTGAGATGTAATTATTGTACACTAAAAAGAAATAATGGTGCTTCTCCTGCGGTGAGCAGGGCGCCATACCATAAATCTTCCACAGAATCATTAATATCACAATTCAATTATGCAAGCATCAGGGTCGCAGATAGGACACGAAATTAAGACATATAGGGTAAAAATTGTCACGTGGTGGGAAGTGTTTGGGCAAATGACATTTTATTGTGTCTCATAATTGTTGCGGCTTAAATCAGCAATGCATCTAAACCTGGAGCCCTCTAAATTAATGCTCAGCGTCTACTTCAAAGCCCCACCACCAGGACTCATCATTAGTAACAAACTACACTCCAATAATGTTACTACTATTTTTCTATGCGGCAAAATCAATTATTTATATAAAATAAGGATACTCAAACTTTTTTTTTAATATAAGATACTCTAAACTTTTTATTTTTCGATAAAATTTTTGTGGACGACGGAAATTTCTTTTAAAATATGGATCCTAAAATTTATTGGATATTTATAAAAAATTTACATTCTAAGAGGAACTAGACACTATACATAAAAAAACTAATCTATAAAATAAAATCACAGCCAGGTCTAAGATATATATATATAATACCCAAAATTGAGATTTTTTTTTAATTTATTTACTTAAAAAAAATACTAAAATGTCAAATTTTTTTAATATAGGTATTTATAGATACAGGTGAATGTGTGAAATCAATTGTACAAACTGATTCAATCTAAATTTTGCCTCAACCCATTTACATTTGAGTGTAACTCAAACCAACAATTTAAATCCAATGATGTTCAATTTGAGTAGTGTAGTTAACATTTTAAACGAGTGCATTCGAAAATCCAACTCATTGACATGATATACATATTTTTACTTATTATTGATGTATACTTATAACTTAATTGTTAAATTTTGTTTGACTATTTGTTTTTGAAAGTATTTTGTTGGATTAATAGATGTATTATAAGTATTAAATGATATGTTATGATAGAATTTTATGATTTTAAAAATATTTAAGTATTTAAATTTAATTCATTTTTTTTTTAAATTAAAAAATTATTTTTTTATGACTGCGTATCTAATCCAGCTCAGCTTGTTCGTAATCGGACTGATTTAGTTAGGATTTTATATAAAAATTATGGTTGAAAATTCAACACAACTTAATTGAAATTTATCCATTCGAATTTCAGTTTAACAAAAAAATGACCCAATCCAATCTTTATATATGTACTTTTTAAGACTATCATTAGGTTGCATTTGTATTATGCGAATGTGATGAAATTGTTTTTTTTTTATAATTTTATAGAATCATGTGTTAGTTTTTCTTAAATAGTAAAATTAACACAAACAAATAATTAAAACAAAATAAAATTAACGAAATATACATAATTATTTTTAAAAAATTATAAGTTATTAATCTCCCATTGAAAAGAGTACCAATTACATGGAAGAAGTTAGCGAGCTATTTGAATTGGTGTAGTTTGTTCAGGTTTCATTGTCATCTTCATCGTCAACGGTTGGGAACATGTTCAAATAAGGTAGTTGTGTGTGTGATGTGTTGAACCTAAAAGTCTTGAAAAATTGGTGTTGTCTTACCTATGTTAGAGTTACTCCCACCTTGATTCCAACCTTATTGTTCATTAGAGGTATAGACGTGGTTATATTTTTTGACCAATCATTTTTCTTTATTTGGTACCATAAGAATCACCGATAAATCTCAATCCTTGGTTATATTTTTTAACCAATCATAATTCTTTCTTTGGTACCACAAGGATTACTACTAAGTCTCATTATTTGTTATAGTTTTTGACCAATTAGATTCATTTATTTTGTATCACAAGATGAGAGTAGATGAGAGTAGCTTAAATCATAAAATCATATATAAGAGAAGAGAGAAGGGGGTAGTCCCTCAAAATAGATACCAATGGTTGTAGTTGTACACACAACTCATTATAGAGACACTAATCAACCTTTGCATAGTCAAAAACACTTCCACAAGATTTACAAGAACACTTCAGTATGTTCCATTTAGCCTATGTTTTTAGATTTTATTGGAATCATAGTGTCAACGTAGGATTAGGTGAAAGCTCCAATATTTCTAAAAATCGCGGTCAAACTACATTGAGAAGTGATAATGAATAATTAGATGCCAACCCAAACATACACTAAGATCTCCATTAACTCTAACTACTAACTAAAAGAATAAGTTATAAAATATTTAGAAATTAAAAAAACAAGCATTTCTAATATAATTATAGATTTACAATTAAATTTATATATGATGTATTTTGTCCGTTTCACGATGAATGTTGTTTAAGGTTTATTGACACGCATTAAGAACTATAATAATTAGAAGAAAAAGGGAATTCATTTTACTAACCAATTTTTTACTACTATCAATTTAAAATATAATAATATTTTATAAGTTATGTACATAGTAATTATTAAATGATAGTATAAAAAAAATAATTCAATTATATTAAAAATTAAAATAATATTCATTTTAAAATAAACTTTTTTATTAAATTGATTTTGAATGTGAGATAGAAGGACTAACATGATTTTAAATTTGAACCAAAGTTATCACGTGCATAATCGAATATGTCAACTATAATTAAATAAAAAATAAATGAAAAAGGTGGACACTACCCTTAAATAAAGTCAAATTAATCCTATATTTCAATTATTTAAAAAAATATTAATATAAAAGATTATCTAATTTTAAATGATTAATTGATTGATACTATATCCAACAAAACTCAAACGTATCATGATATTTATTTAGAAATAAATATTTATGTATATTGAATTATTCTTTTAAGAATAATAGTTAAATAGAAACTTCATATTTTAATATATATATATATATATATATATATATATATAAATTTTCAAAAACCTTCTTCCTTTTTATTTTTAATTATAAAAATCAGACTATGTTTCATGATAGCTTTTAAACAAGAAGGCTGTAATATTTTTGTTGTATTCTGCAAGTATTTTGAAAAAATAAAAATAAAATAATATTTTTATATATAAACATAAAAACTAAAAATATTTCCACAAATTTGTCATCTTAAAATTGGAAGTGTTTTGTTTTGTTCCCCATAGTGGCTCCAGGGAGGGTGGGCTAGCTACACTCTACAGTCTACTCTACACTTGCAGGCTTCCATTTCCAAATTCCAACAACTAGCAAGTAAATACTAAAAAAAATATAAATATAAATAAAAAGAAAAGAATAAAAAAAAACCCAAGGAGGAAGACATGCTATGAAATATGAAACACAATTCCATATGCTTTGTCATGAGCATCCATTCTTTGTACTTCTCTTTTCCTGACTATTATTAAAAAGTTGAAAGCAACCAACAGCCTGTCCTTATTATGACATTATCTTCTTTCTTTTCCTTTCTCAACCTACACATACTGCTAAGAACCACTATTTTTAGTAAGATGATAATTCTAAATTATTATAATATTTGGTTCAACTAGTTAAACAGAACACGCCCCTTTTGAGTTTCATTCATCTTCTTCTCTCTCTCTCTCTCTCTCTCTCTCAACTTTCAGCTTCAACTTTCAATATACACTATATATATATATATTATTATTATCTACACTTCACATATCCACAATTTCATCTTTCTAACAAGGTAGGGTTAGTGTTGACTCCTTCTTAATAACATACAGTCCTCTCTGTTTTTTTATTTAATTTAATTTTTTTAATTAAAAAACATAAAAGAAAGGAGAGAAAAATGAGTCGGTGGTGAAAGAAGAAGAAGTAAAGTTTCTTTCATTTTTCATTTGTAGTATTTAGTTCCTTTTCTTACTTTTTGTTTGACAAAATTTCTTATCTTTTATTTTTATTTTTAATAATAACATGTAATTGCTTCATTATACTAATGTTTGTAACATTCTTATTGTAACTTCCAGTTTCCTTGGAACTCTCTCAACTTAGTTGTTAGTAGTTAGTCATTAATTATGTTTTTTTGGGTGCAGGTTTCTTCTTCTCTCTCTCTTCCTTAATACAAACAAACCAATGTCTAATATGTTTGTATAGGAAGTGCTTATTTTATGTCTTTCTATTTATTCTCCCTTTATAAACCTTGCTAAATTGAAGTTTCAATGTTTTTCCTCTAATCAAATAGAGATATTCTCAAAGTATCTTAGAGTTAAGATTAGTTCACTTATTTTGTGAATGTCTTGTTTAATGTTTATTCGGCCGTACTCTAAATTATTGAATCTGCTTGCTTTTCATTTTTCATGCAAGAGTGAAAATCTTGAGTTATGGATTGGAATTTGAAAGCACCTTCATGGGAATTAAGTGAAGTGGATCATGAAGCAAGCTTAAACAACAGCAACATAGAAACAATGAATGATGGCTCAACTAGGAGTACAAGTTTTGAAGTTTACAGAACAACAAAAGGGGAATTTTCTGTTGACTTGAAGCTTGGTCAAGTTGGACATTCTGGCACTGAATCAATGGTTACAAAATCCAAAGATGATGTTGTTGGAATTACTAAAATGACCTCTTCATCATCATCTTCAGGTTCATCTAAGAGAGCTAGAGCAATTAATAATGGTACTCAGATTGTGGCATGTCTTGTTGATGGTTGTCAAGCTGATCTAAGTAATTGTAGAGACTATCATAGGCGTCATAAGGTTTGTGAACTTCATTCCAAAACTGCACAAGTCACAATTGGTGGCCACAAACAAAGGTTCTGCCAACAATGTAGCAGGTAGGTGCATGCTAATACTTTTATTTTGTGTTATGCTTTCTCATGAAATTGTTCTCTTAATTAATGCATTTGTGTAACTAGTATACATCTAAATTTTGTGCATGTATTATACTCATTATTCATGCTAATTTCATAACTATAGCTAGTTACTAATTCTTTTGCTTTATATGACTTTTAGAATCTTAATTTAGTTTTTCATTAGAAGAGATAGAAGCACTATTCTTTGTTAACAAAAAAAGGAATTCCAATTGATAAAGGCTATATACTAACATGAAAAATACTTCCTTATTAATCAAGATAATCCCCTGCTAACACACTTGTTAATTAACGGTTAGTTTAGTTAACAATGTGTATTATGAATCTAACTTGAGAGAGACCCTACCTAATTCTCTAATTAATGTGGAGAAAGTGATAGTATTCTTGAATGCATTATGTTGATAAATCATGTACTATGCCTCTAGTTCATGAATGCTTATTAATTATGTTAACTTTTATTTAAGCCTCATAGTGATTTTGATTTGATTTAACTTAACATACTATATCTATTCCATAAGAAATCACTGATAGAAAGACAGACATCACTGACGATACAATCTGAATGTGCTACAATATTGGTATAGGTTCCATTCACTGGAGGAATTTGATGAAGGAAAGAGGAGCTGTAGGAAACGGTTAGATGGACACAACCGACGGAGAAGAAAGCCACAAGCAGAACCTATAACTCGATCTAGTAGCTTTTTGTCCAATTACCAAGGTTAGATTGCTAACATTATCTGAGTGGACCCATATATTTGTCTAGATTTGGAGCAGACAATTGCTGAGTATCCCCACATAGGTACAGACATCTTAAAAGAGTAACAAAAAAACCACACAAATTAAATTACATAATGCACTTGGATTGTTGGATACAACCATACTATCCTTCATTTGGTCCACATGATTATGACAATCTAGTGGCCATCACTAAAAAACAACAACAACATGTCACTATGTCAGTTGTACACAAACAAAAGCCTTTTGCTTTTTCAAAGAGAGAGGGAAAAAAGCTATACCTACTAGACTGTCATTTCTAACAATTGCTTCAATAATTCTTCCATGATTTGGACATTTCTTCACAAAACACATCATCATGTCTACACCTCAAACTAAGATTTTATTGTAATTAATTGGTCTCACGAAATATTGTTTCTGTTCTTTTTTATAAATAAATAAATAAATGGAATGGGACACAGTTATTAGAGATTTGCGTCTGTCTCTCCAATTATAACGGCTAAACTGACACTTTCATTCAACTAATAATTACAAATAAAATCACCTTCTTTTAGAAAATGTTAAACTAAACAAGGTGTCATGTCTACATATACCAAGTAATAATATACTTGCAATTAAAAGTTATGAAGCCATCAACTCCTTTTTTTTTATAACAAATAATTGAGCTATTTTGTCTCCTAATTATAAGAAATATTGACAATTTTTGAAGAATATTATCCATTTACCTCTTATTTATGTTAGTTAGAACTTAGAATTCCACCTATTTCTCAGTGTAAGTGAACAACACATTTAATGAATATCTTTGAGTGTTGGATGGGGTGTGTGTGGGGGTCGGGGGAGTGTTTCTCATGCCTTCATTCTTGCTTTTTATTAGGGTCCGTCTTCATCTTTATGAAGATTTCATCAACATATATAAAATATATAAAATTTATATTATTTTTAAGATGAATTTTATTCTATTTGAGATTGTTTGGAGATACTAGGAATAAAAGTAATAAAGTGTGTTATTTATTTAAAAAAATGAAAAGATGACCAAAAGAAATTATGTTCATTACAAATTTATGTGTTTATAAAACAATATTGTAGTAATATTCCCGGGGACGAGAATTCCACCCTTATCCCCATCTCCAAACATCTTTTAGAAGAATTTTCTTCCTGCTCTCATTCACATGGAGATGAAATTCTCACCCCTCATATCCACAAATGGGACGGCATCAGTGGAGATTCCCCACTCACAAATACAAATTGACATTCTTAGACTCTAATCTCTTAAACAATGTCTCAAATTGAGTCTTATCAATGGATAAAATATAACTGAAAGAGGTGATATGTTAAAAGTAACTAGCCAAATTCTCCTATTGAGATAATTAATTATCAACAAAATCAATAAATACTTCGCAACAATAATTTATTTAAAAATAGAAGTTTGTCGCAAGTCTTATATTTGACTTGTTCTTTTTTAATGAAAAGAACCAACTCGCAAATATTGTTAAGTTAGATATCATATTTCAGATTTATATATAGAATCTTGCAATTGTGTACAAATTTTTTTACCATGTTTTTTACTGACAAAAAAAGTGAAGTAATAAATTTACTTGTATTTTGTATTTTGTATTTTGTATTTTGTATTTTGATGTTTTTAATTTATCAGGAACACAATTGCTACCATTCTCAAGTTCACATATCTACCCTTCTACTGCAATGATGAATCCAACTTGGAATGGAGGAGATGTTAGACTCCACAATCACAACCAACACCGACAAGACCTTTTTCTTGGAACTTCTCAAACCAACACCTACAAAGAAGGAAAACAAGTTGCATCATTCATACAAACTAATCATCACCACCCAACGACCACTCTCAACAACACAAACCAACACCTTCCAGAAGCTTCTTCCTTAAACCAAACATTTAGAAGAACAAACCCATTTTCAGACAAAATGTTCTGTGATAGTTTAACAAGTTCTGTTCACAACAACAACAACAACACTTCTTGTGCTCTCTCTCTTCTGTCATCACCAACACAACAACAACAGACACATGATCACGTTAATGGATTGAATCAAATGGTGAATACTCACTCATCTTTTATGCAACCATTAGGACTAAGCTTGCATGATCATAGCTTGGACCCTGTTTTGGGTTCAAATGATGAAAGTGGTCATTGTTCCTCGATTTATAACATGGGTGGTTCTAATGAATCACATTCTACTCAGGGGAATAACAATGATGCACCTCCTTTGTTTCCATTTCAATGGGATTAGAGGATTTTATTTTTATTATTTTAATAATAAGGTGTCACACCTTTGTTTCTTCATTAGTTATTTCTATTAATGTACTAATTGAATATTCATCAATTTGTCTTTCGTGAAAACAATTGACTATCGAATAAGAAAAATATTGGTGTGTTTGTGTTATTTTTTTATATGAAACCCTAGAGTGGTTGTTTTCTCTTCCTTATGATCTGCACAACCTGTTCCATCTTCTCAGCTGGCAAAATCTGTAACCCAAGTCCCAACTTGTGTTTTTCTTCGAGGCTCATTTCCCTCTTATTTGGGTCCCTCGCCTTTGGCTTGGGCTGCTTCAAGGGCTTCACCGGAGGCGCCCTCATCGGGGAAGGTGTGTGCACTGGTGACTGTACCATTGGCGGATTTGAAGTGCTTGGCTGGTTAGAAGTACTAGCTGGGGCAGACAATGACTCTTGCAATTTCACCGATGGAGGGATTGGAATAGGAACCGGATTCTCTTTCTTCTTGATCCTCTCCGGTTCAACATGTGTCCATGAACTGGCCTGCAATTCCTCTTCAAAACCACGATCATTGAATTGTTCATGAACCGGCCTAAACAGCTCCTCAAACCGCGCAAGAAACTGTTCAGCTGCGGTGTTAACCTCATGTCCCTTGGGATGTAGGAAAGATTTATACATCTATGTCGTCACATTGCAAATCTTGGAGCAGGTGCCATATTCCAATCCAATTAGCCACTCCCACGTTGAAACCAACAATCAATGTTCACTACTACTAGCCCAGACACTCAAGCACTACGGCAATGAAGCACACATTTCTTGATCTGCCAACCGGCATCGGTCTAAATGACCATTAATTCCAAAATCCCTGCCCTGCTACGAGTGCCCATTGTCCGCTTCAGAATCACTTCCTGAAGAACTCCCAGAATCTGAATCACTCGATGATGAAGAATCACTACCAGAACTGCTGGAGCTACTCGAACTACTACTGGCATGGCCCCCACCACCACCACCACCACCTACATCCTTATCTTTCTCAATCTCAACAGGAGGGAAATTGTTCACCGGCATATCATCCCCAATGTCAACATCCTCATCACCAGTTTCTATCTTCTTTTGCTTCTTCCCCTCAGATGGAGGGGCTGCATCAAGCTTCTCCCTGTCAGGCAATTCCCCATTGCCTTTGTTCGAAGGCACATTATTATTATCCATTAGCGCCTGCCGCTTAATCTTGCTCACCATCTTTTTCCAATTAGTCACCAATCGATCGAGTTCCCAGAGAGTCTCTGTATCAACAGCCTCCATATCAAGCTCGATCTCATCACCATCCTGTTCTAGATGCCCGTTTCTCAGGCTCCTCCATCTTCCTAGAGTGGTTGTTTTCTCTTCTTCCTCTTTCTTCCTCTTTTCATTGTTAACATGTATCTAGAGCCTATTTCGATCCTCATTGAACGATCTCGCCTCTATTCCGCTGTCGAGTTCCCAACAATTAGGGAATATAATTATAGTTTATCTTTTCTAACATTCCAATATTCAGTGAGATTTTCCGTGTCCCAATTCTGCTTTACCCTTTCTTTGTAGATTTTCGTTTATTTTTAGTAGATCAATAAAAAAAAAAAAAAATTTATTAGGGTTCTATAAACCTTTCCACAAGCCATTAGGGTTTGGCGCTCTAAC
>NC_021165.2:5588664-5615198 GCF_000331145.2 Cicer arietinum | reverse complement strand
GTTTATGTTTGATTGTATGCCTGTCAAGAATGTGCTTAGTTGGAATGCGATGATTAGGGGATATTGTGAGAATAGACGACCGCACGATGCGTTGAAGTTGTTTTGGGAAATGAGGGGACGTTTGGATGTGGAAATGAATAAAGTGACGGTTGTGAGTGTTCTTCCTGCTGTTGCTGATTTGAGTTCTTTGGATTTGGGTGTTTGGATTCATGGGTTTGTGCAAAGGAACCGACTTGATGAAGATGTTCATGTGTATGCTTTGGTTGATATGTATGCAAAATGTGGGGAAATTGGAAAAGCTAAATTGCTTTTTGAGGAGATGAATGAAAAAGATACATCGTCGTGGAATGCTTTGATAAATGGTTATGGTGTCAATGGTTGTGCGAAGGAAGCGTTAGAAGTATTCGCAGCAATGTTACGGGAAGGATTTGAACCGAATGAGATAACAATGACTAGTGTGTTATCTGCTTACCATTGTGGTTTGGTAGAGGAAGGAAGAAGATGCTTCAAAGAAATGGAGAGATTTGGAATTGTGCCTCAGATTGAGCATTATGGTTGTATGATTGACCTTCTAGGAAGGGTTGGATACTTGGATGAGGCTGAAAATTTGATCTTCTGTGTTGTCGCTCTGTCTGTTGCTTCTTCTGTTTGATTGCTAATCTCTCTAGTGATTTGCTTTGTTGCTTCTCTCTTTGTTTAGTTTGGTTTGATATGATTTAGTTTTGTTTGGTTCTATTTGGTTTGGTTTGTTTGGTTTTGGTTTCGTGGTGCTACTTCTTTGGTGGTTCCTATTTGTTGATTTTGATATGGTTGTTGCTCCTTGGTTTGTTTGGATTTGGTTTCGTGGTGCTACTTCTTTGGTGGTTCCTATCTGTTGATTTTGATATGGTTGTTGCTCCTTGGTTTGTTTGGATTTGGTTTCGTGGTGCTACTTCTTTGGTGGTTCCTATCTGTTGATTTTGATATGGTTGTTGCTCCTTTTTTGATCGCTTCTTTTTCGGTTTGATTTTTTTGTTGGCTTGGTTCTTCTCTTTGATTGTTGCTTCTTCTTTGGTGACATCCCTCTTGTCCCCCCGGCTGTCCAACCACCTCCTGCGATTGTTGATCCTCCTCGTTACCCCTCTCGTCATCATCTTCAGCATAGAATCATTATTCTACTGTTTGTCTCTTCTTCTTTACAGATTGCTGATTTGTTCACAAAGATGCATTCCATTAAACGTTTTCGTTTTTTTAGTTGACAAACTCTCGATGCTCCATGTTAATGCATCGTGAGTTTGAGGGGAGATGTTAGATAATATTATTATATATTAGTAGTAAGGGTATTTTAGACAATTCTAGACAATTCTATTTTCTTATATATATACTCAGTGTAACCCTATTAACTTTAGTTTTGGTTTATTATATGATATGAAACCCTAGAGTGGTTGTTTTCTCTTCTTCCTCTTTCTTCCTCTTTTCATTGTTAACATTTTACACATGTCAAAAGTCATGGAGTTGCTACTATCCACTATTTGCATCATATTTTGTTTCATGGAGTTGCTACTTTTGAATGATTATATATATGGAATAATGATTTTGACACCTTCTCCTTGCGTATCAAACAAAACCAAAACACCCCACTAAAAAGATGTAAGGAACAGTCGACCAGTAAATCAACTACAAAAACCTCTAATCGATATCAAACAAACTACCAACTTCCTTCCTTTTATTTCTTTCTTTTTTTGAAAGTGATCTTCTTCTTCTTTGATCCCAACAAAGACTCAATCACAATAAAACAAAATAATAATTATCTTAGCATTTAAATTGGTTTTAAGTCAATGTCAAACACAAATTGATATTGGCACGACTCAATCATATCAAAGGACCCAAGCATAAGGAAAAGGCATTTGTCGCTTTTTCTCGCAACTCAGTAATTATTCAATGGGAATAACGAAGCTCCAAATTGTACAAGTGACCGAACGTGTGGTTTCCCCTGCGTAAACAAATACATGCTTAATGTCACTTTGGTTCTACCTTAGCCGGAATTCAGAATTGATTTTAATATAATTGGTTTTTATCACTTCATGTTGTTTAAATAGTCAAGATCAGAATTGATTTTGTATGTATAATTACCGAAGGTTTAAATATGTGAATTTAAAATTAGATTTCCTTTTTATTTTATATAATTATTAAAGTTAATGTTTCATTATTAAATTTAATTATTTATAGATCATTATAAAAGAATTAAAATGCGTAATATAACAGAAACTTTTTTAATAATCCTATTAATTATTAAATTTAAATCAGAATTGTAAATCTATGTTACATTGTTTATTTGCGATGTATTTTTTTGAACAGTTATCTTGATCCACATATATAAGGATTGACATTAACAAAAATTATGCACAGAAAACAAATTAAAAAAAAAAATAATGAAATAATACATAAAGGTTACTTATGTACTATCTACTCATATGTAAGAGAATAAAATCAATTTGATTACACCGTAGAATCAAGTTTTTATGGCTAAATTGATTTATCTTATAATATCCGAACATCTTTCAAAGAGTGTGAAATCACGATAGGACCAATGCAACGTGCTTTTGAGGTGCCTGAAATCACATTTACCTCCTTTAGATCAACCTTTCAATCTATTCCACTATTATTCCAATCAAGCCAATAATGTTTGATCTGTAGTTTTCTGCATTAAAATTTTAGCCAACTACAAAATAACTTTGACTAGATGGAGGAAGCTCCTGTGGGGCTTATTAAATGATTTTAGAAACCTCTCTTCTCACTTCTCACTATTGACACAAGTGCAGGTTGCGGGATTGCCATTATTCAGTAATGCACAACAATTATTATATGTGCAAAACCTGTGTACACTACATTGTTCATTATTTTCCTCCTCAACAACTTCTGTTGGTCATCGAAGAATTCTAACTTACATCAATAAGTTTAATATAGTGCTCCATACAGTCAGTATCCATTAAAGTGGACCTCTGAAGATCTGTTGGCTTGTTGCAACTCCAATCAAGAGTCCATTACAGTGCATCATTATTTCTTTAATTTTCTTTCAATAAGACAATATAGTTATAGGTTTATTGATCCTTGGAAATTAAACAGTGTTAGTTATGGCCAGCTAGTGCTCTAGACTCTCTTCAGGAAATTAATTAAATTAAAGTCGAAAATGGGTGGGGTGAAGGAAGAATATATTTTGTTAAACTGATAATATTGAATGTCTCAAGCTGGGTCAAGCTAATGTAGGCTTCTTGGACATTAGTTCTTTTGAAGAATATCCTTTGAACATGTAAAGAGAAAATGCAACAAGAATTCTCACTATTTCCCATCTAGATCATGAATATCTCATCTCTAATTTGGATGGGGGATTCACTACCAGAAGCACAGACGGAACACAAAGCACAAAAAGAGAGAAACTATGAACCCGTTCTAATTGGGAGCAAAAACTAATGTCCAAAATACCGATGATGCGTCTCATCTCTTAACATATTATCTCCAGTCAAATTATACAGGACATGATGTCTTCAACCAATACTTTCAGCAAGGAGCACAAAGAAAACACAAAAACTTGCTCTGTGTTTCGATTCTTATTTCCTTACAACCAAAAAGTCCAGCTAACAGATACATTAAAGAATAATAACAACAAAGAGCATCAAACAGAAATACCCAATGATTTCTTAAACTTCTCAACTTCCAAATAAACTGTTGAATAAGGAAGGAACTCGTGATAATGATCTTTGCTTAAATCGTTTATTGCAACTGCAAGTTTGGGGATTTCTAAGGTTTCTTCATGAGACAACGTCCTCACAAACTTGGCAGGATTACCAGCCCAAAGTTCACCTGATGGAATTATCCTTCCTGGTGGAACTACTGACCCAGCTTCAAGAATTGAGTGTGTCTCCACCACTGAACCTTCCATGAGAATGGAGTGCTGCCCGATAATGACCTCTGGCTCGATAGTGCAGGATCTCAACAGGCTATATGCCCCAATAGTCACATACCTCTCTATGAAAGTCTCAGCTGGAAGGCCTGTTTTGCAGAAAAATGCATGCATAATAAATAAGCAATATATTCATAAATCATAATTAAGCATAGCCAATGTTCATTTTTCAAAGATCTTGAAGTGAATTTGGAAACTGCAATGAATACAAGTACAGAAAACAACTGTAACGAAGTATGCCAGTCACTAACTCCGCTTTACTGTAAATACCTCTAGCAAATATTGCATTCTAATCTTTTATACTGATATACATGCAAAGACAATATGTAGGTAACTGCTCTGTTTGTTGGAGACTGGCATACAATCAAACAGGCATCAGTGTCGATATTTTCCTTAGCCTGATGTGTCACTGAATGACTTTTCAGACAAACCAAGGTTCTTTCAACATTTCATTCATTTTTACCCTTCTTCTCAGCACTGGAGGATTATGCTATTAATTTGAAGTGCAGAAAATAGTAAGCAAAAAAGGCCGGTATAAAATGCAAATTTTATCCGTCAACCATCACTGGTCAAGAGCAGAAGTACCTTTTTATGCAGATATTAACTATTTGGGAATGCTGAGACAAATCATCTTATTCTTTACTATAGTTTATGGATTTAGGCATTACAATGAAATTCACATCCAAATATAGTTAAAACAAATTGAAAGAGAGACACAGGACAGGAGGTCTCAAGATGAGGCTACCTCATGCTAGTTAAACCAACCAATAATAGTGAAAGTCTTCAAATTACTTCATAATTTTTTGGGACACAAAACCCACAAAAAGAACAGAGTGCTTCAGTGCAAGTGAATGGCCAAAAAGTAACATTGCTCAAAACAAATTTACATTTTTTGAACAACAGGTAAAAAAAACAAGCATGTGACTTGTGACAACAGGATATTGGCTCGTGATTTTTTAGAATACTGCCCATATTATCTTAGGATCAATACCTTCGCAAAGTAAAGTAATCAGAACAAACAAGCATCTACATCAAACTCCAGTCCCACCTCCTCTTCTCTCTTTAGAAAAAGAATTAGTAATGAAAAAATAAATGGTTGGCTGTCTACGAGAAGAATATTTAAAAATTGGTATTTTGATTAAGTGTTGATATGCAACTAAAGGCGATGCCGAAAAAATAGCAGTACGGTGGTGTCTTTAAAATCTGAAGAATGGAAAGATAACACGGTTGACTCATGAGTATATGGCATTCAATCAGAATGCTCAGCATCAAGACATAATTTACTGTAGAACTGCTAAAATAGCATTAACTAGTCCATCCAAGAGGAATGAATCGTGAGATTATAGGCTTAATATAGGTAGTATTATGAGCTTGTAAATATTTACTTAGAGGACCAGCAACGCAATAAACACCAAGAACTTCTACATATTTGAATACTAACTAAACTTAAATTTTGGAGTAATGAGTCATTTTGATCCTTGAATATGTGAGACACTATCATAGTAGTCCTTGAATGTATCAAAATTATAAAAACACACCTAAATGTGTCGCTTGTTAATCATTTTGGTCCTCAAATATGTCTTTAATTAGTGAGTTTAATCCTCAAATGTGTTTTTTGTTGGTCAATTTAGTCCATAAAATTACTAACAAAAGAGATTTTGGAGATGTATTTTCAATTTCGATACATTAAGGGACCATAGTAACAATGCCTGGCACATTCAAGGAGGAAAATGATCATTTACTCTTAAATTCTGTATTCTAAATAGCAGTAGCAACCAGCAAAAGAAAATAGATAACAATAAATTACTAAGTCCATTTTGTTACTGCAGGAAAGAAAAGTAACATGAACTCATATTTATCTACGCATAGGTCAGCCACTATGTTAATGACTCTAAGTAACCAATTCAGTGTTAGAAACTTAATAAGTATCTGGCTCTAAGGTATTTGACAACTAATTAAGTATTTGATGAACAAATGTCAACTATCCTTTATCCTCGGTTATTGCATTTTGAGAGTAGTAGGGTCAATCAAGGCTATGAACCGTTTTTTATGGTGAGTTTGGCGAAATCATTGTATGCCACCGCGATTTTCAACAAAATCAGGGTAACACTGTAATTTTGCCGAATTCACAACAATCCAAACATTTCAGACCAACTAATACCATATTCTTTTGACAAGACAAATACTAATAATTTCCAGAATTCACAAATTTTCCATCGAATTTCATAGGGAACCAAATAAAACGAACGAGTAAGAAACAAATTGCAACAAAACATAACCTGTGGGAGAAGCCCAAGCCGCGTGAAGAACACATCGTTCCTGAACATTGGAACAGAAACCGACGCTGATCTTGTTGAGATCGCCGCGGAGGACACAACCTGACCAAACGGATGCTCCATCCCAAACGTGAACTTGACCGGCGAGAACCACGTTAGGTGCCACGTAAGCATCGACGGCAATTTTGGGAAGCCACTGTCCCAAAGGAATTATCTTCCTCTGTCCTCTATAGTCCCAGTTGACCCGATCCGGCGAAGGAGTTATCGATTTCGCTGCTTCCGTCGCAAAAGCGCGTTCAGTTGAAGATAGTTGAGGTTGCACGTGGTGCTTTGTTATTGCACATGCGGTTCGTAGGGCTCTGTTGGAAAAGCGTGCTAGATTCGCCATGAGAGAGAGCGAGCTGTGTCCTGTGAAAGTGGAGCTGGGAAATGGAAGAGTGGAAGTATGAGAGAGAAATGCGCTTGTGGGCTGGGGAAACCAAACGGGTATTTTAAGGTCCATCATTGGCCCAGCCCAATACAACTTCATAAACTCCGTTGTGTAGATTCATCCAACCCATTTGGTGTATTTTGGACTCAACTTCTAATTCAACAAATCATGATGAGTTGGTGACTACCCACCACTCTTTCTAACTGTCATTTATTTTCTCATCTTTAATATTCTTTTGATTGACTAGTTTAGAAAATGTATTTTGATAAATAAAATTATATTTATATTTGTCAATACAGACATGTTAATTGAGGTTTTTGAAAACCAGTGAGAGAATAAATTACCCTTTTGACTAGCGTATTCCACATTAAGATACATTTTATTGATTGACTCTTTGAATTACGTGTCTCTCAAAAAATAGTCTAATGGTTTGGCTAGAGAAATCGAAGAAATTACATATAGGAGGTATGAGATTCAGTCTGACGAGTGGCAACTAACATTTTCCTTCCCTTTAACATATATTATAACTAAAAACTAACATTCACCGAAAAAAATCATTGTGATGTAACCATATGCAGCCATAAATTAAATTTACTATATGTTTTTTTGGGATAAAAACACTCAGTGTAGTTGATTTTGACATTAGTATGAAATCTCAACTCCACATTTGTATGGACTCCAATTGGTTATATCGGAGCAGGCTTTCCACAAGTTATCGTGTATTTAAGACCAAACAAAGTCCAAAGCTATCTTATATTTAGATCTCAATCGCATAGTATTTTTTTTCTTAAGTTGAGTTTCAAAAGTTCACAAGGGTAAACAAATTCCACACTAACAAAGATACTTACATATTACTCAACAAGAAGATCATCACATTAGTAATATAATTCAAACCCAATTGATGGTATTTTCGCGATGAAAATGCATTAGTAAATCATCTGAGCCACAGTAAAATGAAGTGTATGTTTGATGTACCTTTTAGATGAGATGAGGTCAAATAAATTCTAGAGATATATAAGTAATAATGATACGTCAGTATCTTAACATGTATTTGAGTAAAACTGATTTTGCAATTTGAAACATGTAATTCTACGATTGATTTTTAAATTTAAATTTATTATTTGATTCAGTTTTACATAAATATATTTAAATTTATATCATTTTAAATTCAACTTATTTGTAACTAGAATTAAATTTATAAAATCAACTTTTATCTTTACATTACCAACGATACACAGCAAATTGTGACAACAATTTACTTAATAAATCTCACTGTTACCAAAATTCTATATCATTATATTTCAATATAATAATTCAGTTCATGAAAATTTACTTCCCACAAAAAACGAAAAGGAGAAGTTCTTAATTTTTGGTTTTGTTATGGATTGGGCTACGGTTCAACTCGTCAAAAGTAGTCCTTCCAGGTCCAACCCGGTCTTCACCGACTCCAACCCTTAAGGGTAGAAGAGAAGACGAAGCAAAGATCATGCCACCGCATCTATCGAAGGTGCATACATTATTGTACTCGCAATAAATACCACCATCACACAGACAGTCCAAGTACACATAATTTGAGCATCGGGTACTAACAGATACCACTCCAGTGTCGAGACAAAGTGTTCTCTAAACGATGTAGTCCATGACAGGAGACTCGGTGCATTTAGAATTTTAAATGGGAAAAACATTAAAGGATAACTTTTGTAAATCACGATTGTACTAGAAATCAAACATTCATAACATCCAAAAAATACTAAAATCAATTATTATTATTTTGAAACAAAATATATAATTTTTCAATATACTTTAATAATATAATTAAAAAGACCACTATATGAAAAGGACAATATTTTGTAGCCATCCACCCATACACAAATAAATAAATAAAAAGAAAAGGGTTGCTTGCCTTTTCCTGGTCTACTTTTTGATGTTCATTTGACAGAGCGAAACGAAAGAAAGTTAGGAAAAGTGATGCACGTAAAGCCAAGATTGAAAGCAATTAAAGACAAATCCACTGTCACAAAGCAAAATGGATCACGAAATCATATCTTCACAAAAAACAACAATATCATCCTAATCCCTTTCTTTTCTGCTGTTGGAGTAGAAGGTGGGGAGGGGGTTGAAGAAAGTAACAACCAAAAAACTAAAAAAGTACTATCACAGAGATCCATCCGTTAAACACATAGTACATAGATATGAAATACAGAAATACAAGTAAACATAAAAACTATGAAAAACAAAAATAGATCGAGAAATTGAGATCCCTTCCTCCGGGGTAAGACTAAGAGTAATAGAAAGAGTTTTGTTTACCCAGTGTAGATGTGAACACCAATGGCAATGAGTAAAATAGTGATGAGTCCGAAGTAAATGATGGCATGAACAAGAATGGAAGCACCACTAGTTTGCATGTTTCCAAATTCAATTACTCTACCCCTTCCCGGAATTTGAAACAGAAGACCTGGACTCAAAAGCACGAACAGCACCACTGCTATTATTACTGGGCCCCAATCAGCCATCTTTCACCTCTTTTGCAGCTTTTCGATACCAAAATGAGTAGTGCCTTTGTGGAGAAGGATCTAGAATCCTATAAGGAATTCGGAGTAGTAGAATACAAGTTATTACAATTTTCATTTTAGTTTTTAGGATTTTGGGGAGGCACAACACATGCAATTGTCCGACTGACACGTGTCAGTCTCATCTTATTTTTGAATTCGACGGCTCCGATTCCTCTCTCCCCTTATTGGAGTGGAAAGTGAATGACCACTCCCTCCGGATATTTTTTAATTTATGTTTTTTATTTTTGTCTCGTTTTTGTATAATATATTATTTATTATACTTAATATATATTTTTTACCTCTAATTTATTTCTGTATAAAATTATTTGAATAATTATTAGATAGAAAACTTTGATTATTTACTCTACTTTGATATTAACATAAATATAACAACAACATTAGATAGTCAAGGAAGAAATTCATAGGTTAGGTTGCATGTTAAATAATCAAAACAATCTATCCGTCTAAAAAAAGTTGGTTATTTCTTGCATCAAATACTTTCATGAATTTGTTTATTGTTATAGAAATAACATAAATCAAATCAAAATAACTTCAAAAGGGTCTCATATAATATAGACAAAATAAATAAATTTTATAGTAAAAGAATTTAGCAGTTTAGGATCAAATCAATGTAGATAAAATATTCACGTTTAGGATCAAATCAACAAACACTTAACAATTTTATTTAGAACAAATAACTTTAAAAAAACACAAATTTATCACGAAAAAAAATAAATGTAGCAAAATACTGAGAGAAAATAATTAGAGAAGGAGAAAATCAAAATTAATTATTCAAAATTTATAGGGCTATAGAAGAATGAATAAAAAGAAAATGGAAAAATAAATTAAAAAAATCAAAAGAATTTAGAAATATCTTTGCAAAGAATGAAATAAATGACAATTTGTAAAATAAAATGCATTACATATATACGGGACATACCATTATCTAGTAATATGGCTGCAAATGTACTAAGTAATTTATATTTGAATACTAGTGAAAGTGATGTTCATGATCTAATGTAAGAAAATCGTACCGTGGATAACACTTTATCACAAGTACCGTGGAAAGAGAGAGTAGAAGCACAAAAGAAATTAACACAAACCATCGGAAAGAAAATAACTAAATTTTGGCCAATAATTCATGCCACATACAATTCCCATATATATAATATTTCAAAAACCATAAATAGTATTAAAAAATATTGGAACCCAAAAAGTATTATGGTCTATTATCTAGCCCATTCACTTAAGGTTTCTATATTTTTTTTGCATATTTGCTATATGACCTATTCATTATTTAGATGGCCACTAAAGTGTTACTTCTTTCTGTACTTTGCCTATTCACTTCCTTCAACAATTACTTTCAAAGTATTTGTGGGACAATTATTTTACTATAGGGGATTGTCAAAATGACTTCAACACAAAAAATAAAAATTACTCTTTTTTTTTTCTTTCAAAAAGTCTCTTGCTCTTATTATGTATAATTCATTGCTAAGGTATCTATATAATTGGTTTGGAATACGAAAGTGTGGTAAAATAAGGTACTGAATGTACGCATGTATTAGTTTTAAAATTTAGAATATATTTTTTATCATAAAAAAGTATAACAAATAAAAAATAAACTAAAAAAAGAATAATAGAAATTACTATTAATAGAAACATTATAACATATAAGTATTTTAATTAAGTGACAAATGTCATACTTACGATAAAATAAACTTTATTTTATTATATATATATATATATATATATATATATATATATATATATATATAGATGTATAGATTTTTGTAAAATTACTTTATAAGCAATGACTTTTTCTCTAAATAATTTATTTATTAAATTAAAATATTTTACTTAATCGTATGATAACATATTCTTTAATTTTCAATTTTAACTTCATATTTTAAAGAAATTTATACATTAAAAAATTAACGTATTTTAATATTATCTAATTAAATTATCAATAATTAAATAATATATAATATAACCTATATATCAAAATTATTAATCTAATTCATTTTAAATATCATAATTAACATAAAATAAACTTTACTTTATTATTATGTATAGACGTATAGATAGATTTATGTAAAATTTGTTTACAAGACAATGACTCTTTTCTTTAAAAAACTAATTTGTTAAATTAAAATATTTTACTTAGTATAAATAACATATTTTTTAATTTTCAATTTTAGCTTCATATTTTATATGAATTTATATATTGAAAAATTAACATATTTTAATATTATTAAATTAAACTATAGTTAAATGATATGTAATATAATATGTATACATATTATTAATTTATTTTATTTTAATAAATACTATAGTAACACATAAAATAAATTAAAGAAAAATTATTGATCCAAAATCTATGGATATACTATATATTTTATTCTACATTAAAATTTGTCTATTTGAAATTGACACGTGGCATGTTAAGACACTAGTTTGTTTTATGATTTTTGGATAAAAATAAAATTGTTTTTTTTTTAGTTTATCGTTAAAAGAAATATAAATAAAAATGAAAAGAAATTGAGGGAAAGAAGCGGTGACGTGCAGCAGTAACATTGAACCCATTAGAATCGGCTTCAAGTTCTCTTCTCCTTTCACCCCGCCTTTTCTTTCCAACCATCCCCACAATGTTACATTTCTTCTCTATCTCAATCTCTCTCTCTCTCTCTCTCTCCTTCACACTTCGCCGGCTGGTCACCGGTTTTCTCCATTCCCCTATCACATTCTCGACCACCCACACTTCATTCCTCCAATCCCGATTAACTCCCTCTCTCACATTATATTATATTATAGAATAAAATGTCTGCTCACGGTGGTTCTTCTCGAAAGAGTGCTTCCTTGTCGAATAGCCCTACGCGGACTAAGAAGAAGGCCCTTGAGTACTCACCTTCCGATCCCAATATTCGTAAATCATTTCCCTCTATGCGCACCACCACGTACGTTTTTCTTTCTCAATACACATTTTTCATCTTAATGTTTCGTCTTCAATTGGATAGATATCCTCACCGTCTTCATGTGAATTTTCATTTTTTATATACTAGGACGATATTTTATCAACTATAGATACATGCATTCACCATTATTATTAATACAGTTAGAAGGTACAATTAGAAAAAATAATTAATGTTACGTTGAAAATGTTTTGGGATAAATTATTTTAGTTCATTGTGGAACTGAGGGGAGTAGCTTTTTTTGTGGCCATAATAACAAAGGCAATCGTCTTAAAAATGTCAAATTCAATCAATTGTAACTTTATCCAATTGATTCATTACAATGACGCCAATAATTAATGAAAATAATCACGGTTCAAACGAGTTTCTTTCTTGTTGTTTCCATTTCTGTTTGATCAAATAATAAAATGTACTCAATTAGATTCATTTGAAGGAAATTTGTGATAGCTACATTGAAAGGTTCCATACTCGCAATAGATTGCAACTCCCAAACTATAGGCTCAGGAGCTCTTGATCTTTTGCAAGGATTTTGGTTTATGTCTCCTTTTTTATACTTCCTTTCTTTATTTCTAATAAATTAATTATTGTTATGTTTGTTATTAGATTTTAGCGTGCCAATATAGTCTGGATTTATAGTTTTGCCTTTGTACTCCATTTCTGTCTTGATTAAAAAAAACATTGAAAAGTTCTATCAATTTGAAAATTTGAAGCATGGGATGATGATGATGGATTGTCACAGTAAAACAGAAGAATGTTGTAATACAAGGATGCATATAAAAATGAGAGAATGAATCATTACTCTAATTAATATCACACGCAGGTCACTGTATAAAGCAAATCTAAATGGCTGAATATTCTTCAACTTGTTAGGATAGAATTAGCAAACTACAACACTACACTATAACATACTGTCACGTTTTGCTGTACTTGATTCGTCAGCATTTTTAATTTTCATGCATGATAGCTTTCTCTCTGCTTGGAATTGGACAGGGGAGAGCGAACTGTGAAATCATTGCGACTTTCAAAGGCGTTGACGGTGCCTGAAACAACAACTGTCTATGAAGCTTGTCGTCGGATGGCTGCTCGCAGAGTAGATGCTCTATTACTTACAGATTCTAATGCTTTGCTCTGTGGAATCCTCACAGACAAGGTATGACTCGAACTTCCTTTTCTTACCTGTTAACAAGAAGGAAACAAAGTTAAAAGGATTGGAATTGGATTTCTGCACTTTTAGCATGCATAACTTGTTGTCCTATTTTTTGTGGTTATAAAGGATATAACAACAAGAGTTATTGCTCGTGAGGTTAATCTTGAAGACACACCTTGTTCCAAGGTTATGACAAGGAATCCCATATTTGTCCTTACTGACACTCTTGCTGTCGAAGCGCTCCAAAAGATGGTGCAAGGTTTGTAGTGCATGTCGCAAGGCTCATTACTTCATGCTATTTGCTATTTGCTTATTTCTCTGTCGTGCATTCTGAATACAAGGCTGATTTATGTTTTGCAGGGAGATTCAGACATTTACCAGTGGTGGAGAATGGAGAAGTGGTTGCTATCCTTGACATAGCCAAGTGTTTATATGATGCCATAGCTCGTATGGAAAGGGCTGCTGAGAAAGGAAAGGCAATTGCAGCAGCTGTTGAAGGTATCGAAAAACACTGGGGAGCATCTGCCTCTGGTTTGTAGAGTAATTTCTTTTGGCACATATAAATCTCTTATTTCTAATTAGGACAACATTGGAAAGTTCTTTAAGTTAAGCTCCTAATTTCTTTACTGGCCAAACTTTGTTTCTTTCTAATTTGGTCTTTGTGCAGGTTCCAATTCATCATTCATCGACACTCTCCGGGAGCAGATATTTAAGCCATCATTGTCTACAGTCATTCCTGAGAATTCAAAGTAGGTAATACATTTTTTTTTTGAAGAAAAGTCACATCTGTTTAATTTTGGTTATGTGTTTGGAGTTATCATCCAAAGTTAATTCAAAAGATGGCACTTTCCAGGATTGTTACTGTTTCACCAACAGACTCAGTTTTGACAACAACAAAAAAGATGCTTGAGCTTCGTGCAAGTGCTGCTGTTGTAACGGTTGACAACAAACCTTGTGGTATCCTTACGTAAGTGTATGGCTATGAACATTGATAGAAAACAAAATTTTATTGACTAGAATTGACGAGCTCTGAAGCTCTTACAATGCTGGAAGTATGAAAATGCAGAAAAAGAAATAAACCAGAGTTCTAAGAACTCGTAAACCATAACAGAATTGCTCCTAACCAGAGAAAGAATTCCCCTAATAGTTTCTTAGAATATTTTCTGAATATCTTTCCCTCTTCCTATCCCCTCCTTCTTATAACATAAAATAAATGACATTATTAATTAGCTTTTATTCTTTTTATTCATTCTTCTTGAAACTAAATGTCTCTCCCACTTCTCCTCTTTAATGAAATATCAGTGGAATAAGAGACATTGTTACTAGCTTTTATTCCCTCCCTCCATCAATCATTCTAGAAACTGAATGTGTGTGAAGTGTGTGATTTGGTTGAGTGAGCCCCACTCTTTGGGCCTCATTTCTCTTAATTTGCAGTGTTCTATCAAACATCGCCACCCTTATCTTTTTTTTAAAAGCCAAACCTTTTCTATAATTGTCATTCCCTCCCTCCCTCCCCCACATTGAAAATTGAGTTTATGTTTATTTTGAGTAAATATTTGTTACTTATAAAAATGTTACATAGTATTTATGAAAAATAGCAAAGTAAATTTTGGTACTATACAAATCATTAAAACTAGAAAATAAAACAACATTTTTAATGAAAGCAAAAAATAAAAACAAAAAATTCTCTTAATAGATACCTGCTCAGGCACACTTTATTTTTTATTGACATTATGTATTGTGGGAATAATTTTGATAGACTATACTGTGCATACAAATTTCAGTTCAAAGGATATCTTGATGCGGGTAATAGCACTAAATTTCCCTCCATCGTCAACTATTGTTGAGAAGGTATATGTAGATTTAGTTTTGTTAAGGATTGCATTTTACCTACCATTTCTTAGAAGAAAATCTTGTTCTTCAGAGTGCTCATGCCACTATCCTTTTTTCTGACGTACATTCAACACAATCTACAGGTCATGACTGCAAATCCAGAGTGCGCAGTAATCGATACACCGATTGTTGATGCACTTCACATAATGCACAATGGAAATTTTTTGCATCTTCCTGTGGTTGATAGAGGTAACTTAATAGCATGAAATGGGGAACAGGTTACTTGCTTGGATATTTTTCTTATTTCTGTTGTTGAAAACAGATGGCATTGTTGTTGCTACGGTTGATGTGATTCATATCACTCATGCTGCTGTGGTGACAGCTAGTCAGGTACATGTTTTTTATGTTTACTTATAGCGAATTCTTGTCAGAATAATTTTAAACTTTCTATGTCTTTAATGGGTACTTCTGATGCGTTAAAGTAAAAGTAGTTTTCAAATTATACTTCCTATGAACTGATCAATATTGATATCTCAATATGTATGCATGTTAAGGATGTGTGACTCAGCAGTCAGCATTTTGGTCTTAAACCTTGCCACCTTTTATATTCACCCATCTGCTCAAGCTTATGGGAATATTAGAATCTGAAAGCTTGATTGTTCGTCAGCAACAAAAGAGCAATAGATGTTAACTAATTATCACTTGTCATATTTTCTTGAAATCTAGAATTCAGGGTTAAAAAGAGAAAGAGAGTTGACATATAAACCTAAAAAATGAAGGGTAAGTTATTAGTCAATGTTGTGATTTTGACATCTCAATAAGTTTTTGCCCAAATTTACCTTCTTAATTTTTTAATTGCTACAACTTGTCAATAAAAAGCTCTTCAATCCTTAATTTCAACTTAAATAATTGGAAGTTCATGAAAAATAGTTTAAAATGTTTAGAAGTTGAAAGTTGATGGAAATTTAATGAGATTTAAACGAAGCGAAGTTCGATATTCTAAAGGGAGAAAACTTGGAATTTTCTGATTTTCTTTCCCCTGCTTACGATGTGCAACTTCCCAAGACAAGAAGAAAATATTCAAATGTTTCTCTCAAATGAGTATTATTAGCTTACAGGGTTTGGATCACCGCTGATGTTAATGTTGAATATGCAGATATTATGATTCCAACATATATTTTCTTAATTTGTTTCAGCTTTCTTACACTTTTTCCTGTTTTGTAATAACAGTATCATTTTACTCCATTAATTAGGTAGGGAATACAGTTAATTTGAATAATGAAGCTGCCAACACCATGATGCAAAAGTTTTGGGACTCAGCCATGGCCTTAACTGCAAATGATGAAGAAGAAGATTTACAAAGGTTATATATGTGCACTGATGTTGCTAGTATAAACTCTTGTTGTTATTTTTAATGCACTTACACATTACAATTGATATTGCCAGCGAAACTTCCTTGAAAATGATTTCTGAGGGAGGAGATACAGGGAGATCCATTCCTTATAATCCGTCAAGCATGCAGACCGCGTTTTCCTTCAAATTACAAGATAAGAAGGGAAGATTGCATAGGTTTACATGCGGTATGTCAACCATTATATCTTACCAATCACATCACATTAAAATCTGTCTATAATCAAAATAAATAAAGAAATTACGGGTATTCTGTAATCTGTACTTGTAACTTGATTATCGCTTGTATTTAAGTAAAATATTATCAGTTGAGTGGTTTGTGTGTTTGCATGCAACTTCAGATACTCGGAGCTTGACAGAGGTTATAACTTCCATCGTTCAGAGAGCTGGCGATGATATTGACCCCAAGAACCTGCCCCAAATTTTGGTATGATTCAAGATGTTGCATTTATATTGACAATGTTACATCGACGTTTCCTCCTTTTCCTAATACAAGCAAATTTGTTTGTAGTATGAAGATGAAGAACATGATCAAGTTGTATTGGCTTCAGATAGTGATCTTGCTGCAGCTGTGGACCATGCAAAGACAACTGGTTTGAAGGTATTGCAGATCTGTTGCTGGTCTAGTTTTAAATGGAATGTATTTTTAGGGGTCTATTGGTTTGTTTTGAAGAAAATATGGATTTGGAGCAATATACTATTGAGTCTTTTATTATCTATTTGTATATGGATTACTGTTGGTGCTTAAATTCAATTTTATTGAGAAAAAAAAAAGGTCAACAACAATGCAAGTATAACCACATAGTAAAATAAGCTTTGATACCTCTAATTAAAAGCTTGCCGTTAATTAATTGGGAATTGGACCTATGATCCACATCTTTTGTAATCTGTACTTATCAGTCGGTCTCTCATAAGCTTGAATTTGTAAATTTTGTAGGGATTGAGATTGCACTTAGACTACTCAGGAACATGTGGTTATGGAACCGAATCAAGTTTAAGAAGTTTAGAATATGCTAATTCAGAAGCATGGGTTTCGGCCGGCCGTGCTGTTGCTGCTGGAGCTGCAATCGTTGCCGCCTTAGGTCTATTAGCGTTCTTCAGGCGGAGGTAATGAGAAAAAGAGAGAAGTTTTTGTTGGGGATAGAGGCCAATGCTGAAGTCAGTTAGAACTTTGGAAGGGCACACTTTTTGCACTTGCCAATCTGTAAGTTCTAACGTTTTGTGTAACAGCATATAATTCATACACAAGAAGGAAAAAAAGAGTAAAAACATTTTTATTTCTGTGTGTAAGTAGGGATGCATCATGCCATTATCTCTTTTGTATATTTGTAATTCAAGGTTTCACAGTCTCGTCAACTACATAGCCATATGTATCTGTCCATTATTTATTACATGTTAATAATAAATCAGTCTGATCGGGATTAAGGAATTTGTTGTTTAATCATTTTTTACAGCTAATTTTTTTAATAATGTGGTTTATCTGATAATATCTTTTGCTTAACAACTTCTCAAATCATCAGCGTTATTTTGCTCTGTGCTAAATTAGAAGACAGTTTAATTAGTTTGAAAGGATGAAAATTACTATTAAAAATTATTCATTTATGTCCTAAAGTCGTAGCTCAACCGACAAAAGTCGATATTGTTATATTAAATGTTTTGTTTTAGAATACCTCATAATTGTATGAGTTAATTACGACTTATAAAAAAAGAAGAAAAAATCAACTCTTTATGTTAAATAATGATTAACCTAGAGTAAGATTTACAAGTAATTATTCAAATTTAATTCTTCATATATGATATTTTTGGACAGACCTGAAAT
This sequence comes from Cicer arietinum, assembly GCF_000331145.2. Lineage (NCBI taxonomy): Eukaryota > Viridiplantae > Streptophyta > Magnoliopsida > Fabales > Fabaceae > Cicer > Cicer arietinum. The sequence goes on along the minus strand of NC_021165.2, from coordinate 5,596,822 downwards.
GAATTGTTGGTAAAGTAAAATAATTTTTTTTAAGAAAATTGTGTTTTAGGGGTTTAATTTTTTTATTTAAAAATATTTTACACTATTAATAGATTATTTTAATATTTTTTATCCAACCTATAAAAATTAAACTAAAAAAAATAGAGCCAACCGTTTGCATTCAAAATTATAGGGTTGTAAAAAGCTGCTTCACATGCGTTACCCTTTTGAATGGTTATTGTCGGTGTCTGATCTAACATAAACATATCTTTATTGAAATTTCCAAGTTATCTCACACGAGATGAGTGAGATATCATACGGCTAAAATAAGAAAAGAGAAAAACAATGTTACTGGTACGTCAGAACAGACCACAAATCAAGTGGCCTCGCCCACTTTCTTCTCAACTTTCAAAACAAAAAAAGCGTTAGTGTCCAAGATAAAAGACAAATAATATTCTGATACCGCCCCCACTACACCACTTTCTTCTCCGTCTATTAACTGTAATCACTAAACATACCTATTAACTTATATTTTTTAAAGTGTTGTCAATCTCTTCAAATTTTAATGTGACTTCTAAATATTGGTGCGCATATCAAAAGCACCTACAATTTGTCTTCCACCTCATATTTAACTTGTGCAGCTGCAATCACTTGGTAAGTTCCCCTAATAGCTATTACGGGGTATCTAGTATAATTAATGTATAAAAAAATGTATTTAAAAATTTGTAAAAAGACCGATTAAACTAAACAAATGTACTGAAAGAGTTTTATGTGTACCATAACTCGTAAGATCAAACAAATGTGTCAAAAAGTCTCATAATTTCATCTAATTTGTGCCACTACAATTACTATGATATGATTTAAGCTAACTAATTAACCAATTAAATAAAGAACTAATAAATATAAAATAATTAATTAACTAATATAATTCACTAACTAGTTAACTATTTAAGAAATCTAATCGTTGTCACGGATATCCCAACGAAAATTTGACACGTGTCGTAGTGAGTGACAGCGAACAGTCTTAGAATCTGACAGAAATATTGATGATATTGCATCTGTAAAGAAGGTAGGATCGAGTGGGACCCGGAAGTGGTGTGGATTAATTGCAATGCTTACCGTGCAGTTTCCACGTTGCTCTAAAGGAATTTAAACCCTTCATTCATCATTTTTTAATTTTCGGCTTCAAAAATCAAATGACAACTGGATAGCTACCATTTCACTAGTACCAGTAAGTGAAATATTATAAAATAGACTAAGCTTTGGTAATTTAACATATTTGTAATACGTGGTAAAATTGTTTGATTTTTATTATGTATTTCAATTTTTTTCATATTTAGTGTGAAGAGAATTACTATGCTGATAAATTTGTCTTTCATAATTTAACTATTACTTGTTTCAACTACATTTTATTCATTTTGGATGATTTTGACTGAAATATATTAATATTTTTCAATTTTTGGTAATATATAATGTTTTTCTTAATTGAGTTTTGACATAGTTTTTCTTATTTCTGTATCTCGTTTTAATTTAATATATTTTGTTAGAGTTCCCCAAGTCATGGTTATGCACTCTAACATTCTCTTACTTAAAAGAAAAAGTTTGTTTAATTAAATAAAATGTGTTTTTTAAACAAATTTGTCTTCCTAGTTTATGACTTTATTTATTTATTTCAAATACGTTTGAATTTATAAGTTTTTACACTTTTTATTTTCCATTGTTAACCTTTTTTTTTTATTTTGTTAATTTTTTAATCATTTTTATAAAATAAAATAATTGTCAATTTATTTAAAACTGCATACCTATTTTTTTTTTCTCGTAAGATACTGCACACATTAAATTATTGGCTCCATAATCATATAAACGTTAGACCCTTGTTGATAGTGTGTATATGATGGTTAGTTCTGTATGTTTTTCTTAGGTAATTCATTCATCCCTATATAGGTGAAAGGATTCATCTATTTAAAGTGGTAGGTAGAGAGAGTTACTATAGAAGTTATTTGGTTGTGGCGAGTTAAATGCTAGGTTATAGATCTATGGGAGGTTATTCCTTATAATTACATGGATGTGTTGAGTTAGTTAAAAGATTGAGTGAGTACAAGGGATACAATCGAGCTGAATACAACTCAAGCATGATCACTCGAATACCACATCAATCGGATGATGTGTGTTTTATATAACTCATGAAAAATGAGATGCTTTTTTAATTTGTGACAAATTGTCGAATAGTTCAATTTTTGGAGGATAGAGGTCTCATATAAACATGTCTCAGAGCACATTAACTGATGAAACTCCTTTACAGGTATGAACTCGTGGGTCTCATATGTTGGAGGTGTGGAACCTGACTCAACTGCCTCAGACCATCTTCATGTTGGATGGATGTGTATTAGAGACTCTAATGGCCATCACTCTGTTTTAGCAAAAATTGGTGGATTTTGAATTTGATTCCAAATGTAAATATATAAAATTGAATTTTTTTTTTATTCAATTATAAAGTTTCTTAATATGTTTAAAATAAAATAACAATGTCAAATTTATTATTTTGGAAAGTGGAATTATACATTCTATTTGGTGGTGACTATTAAAAGTAAAAATGACTATTTTTACTATTAATAAAAAAATAAATTAAATATAATTAATTTTTTAAATTTAATGTTAAATATAATATAAATTTACTAAATGGTGAATTTAAAAGTCAAAGATGCAAGTAATGTTATTAAAATAAAAGTATATCAACTAATGTAAAAATTTAACGTGACTTATTTTGTTTAGAATGAATGAATGAATAAAAATGATTATAACTAATTAGGAAAAATAGAAGAATAAGTGAGCGTGAGGAGTGAGTGGGATAAGCGCATTTCCCTTTCGTTTTGGTTGACGAGACCAGACAGACATCCCAATAAAAATAAAAATAAAAATAAAAAATAGAGAGAGTAGCGACAACATTTGCGATTGTGTTCTCTCTTACACGCTTCTTCTATTCCTTCTATTGCTTGGTCTGATCAGATCCGTCTCTGTTAATTAGATCTGAATTATATAATTAGTTGATATTAATGATTGGTGATAATCGCATCGAATGGCGAGGATGCGTGGAGGAGGAGGAGGAGGAGGAGTAGAAGAGGGAGGAGGAGGAGATAAAGAGAGATCAGAAAAACATGATGGATTAGTTCGATTGGTACAAATAGTAACATTGTTGGTCGTGTTTGCCGGCGGTGTTGTTATCGGTTTAACAACCACTTCTCACATTCACTACTTCAATAAAAACAACCTCCATTTCATTTATGATGACGATATTGCTCATCACATTAACAACAACAATAATAACTCTAATTGTTCAATTCTTCAAACTGTTCCCATTCCTCCTCCACCACCACCACCACCACCACCACATGTCCAAGAGGAACAGGATATGTTGGATTCTTTTCTTCATCCTTCCAACATCACCCATACCTTACCTGATGACCAGCTTTTTTGGAGGGCCTCCTTGGTCCCTAACCAACGCCACTATCCCTTCACTCGTACACCTAAACTTGCTTTCATGTTCCTTACTAGGGGTCCTTTACCCTTATTGCCACTTTGGGAGAGATTCTTTCAAGGTCACTCTCATCTCTTCAACATCTATATTCATGCTCCTCCTGGTTATATTCTCAACGTTTCAGATTCTTCCCCCTTTTACCAACGCAATATCCCAAGTCAGGTATTCTTCTTTTTTCTTTATTATATAAATCTAATTGTTTCCGTTCATTACTTAATATATTAGATATTAGTTTAATTTATATGGTCCGATAGTATAAAATGTTTTACACTTATGATAAATCATTATCAACAGTGTGAGTGTGAGTGTATTTATCGTCAAATATTACTAATGATCTAACAGTTGTAATTGATTGATAATGTATTTTACACTGATGTTGATATTGTATATAAATTAAATGGTCCTTTTATACTTATGATACTCTCTCTAGTTCTAGTTCTAGTTCTTTTTATAAGAGATGTTTGGATTACAATTTGATAACACATTAATATAGTGTTAGAGAAATAGATGGATTGATGTTATGGCTTACGAGTTGTGTCTTGTTCAGGCTGTTTCGTGGGGAACAGTGACGCTGGCCGATGCAGAGAGGCGGCTTCTAGCCAATGCACTACTGGACTTTTCAAATGAGCGTTTTGTTCTACTTTCAGAGAGTTGCATCCCTGTCTACAATTTCCCTACTGTTTACAAATATCTCACTAATTCTGCACATAGCTTTGTTGAGTCATACGATGATCCTTCTCGTTACGGCCGAGGCCGCTACAGCCGCAGTATGCTTCCTGATATTCAGCTTAAACACTGGCGCAAAGGATCTCAATGGTTTGAACTTAAACGCGCTCTCGCGGTTTATATTGTCTCTGATACACGATATTATTCTCTCTTCCGCAAATATTGTAAGCCTGCTTGTTACCCAGATGAACATTACATTCCAACCTTCCTCAACATGTTTCATGCTTCACTCAATTCAAACAGAACAGTTACATGGGTTGATTGGTCAATGCTTGGTCCTCATCCAGCAACTTATGGGAGAGACAATATAACTGTGGGTTTTATACAAGCTATTAGGAATAATGGTTCCCTTTGTGGATATAATTCAGATACGACTTCCCTTTGTTACCTTTTTGCACGTAAGTTTGATCCAACTGCACTGGAGCCTTTGTTAAACCTCTCTTCAGAAGTTATGAACTTTTAATTTTTTCTTTTTATCTATTCTTTTAGTTTTAGTCCCTAGATTTTGGTAGAGTATTTCAAAACTTCATTAAGAAATCATTTGGCATTGGTAGACCTGTACAGGTATATATTGTTAGAGATTTTGGGTTCTCTACTAGAGAATACCATATTGTTGCAGAAACTTTGTTCCTTCAAAGAAGGAATCTATCAATACAAATTTTTTATCTTTTCACCTAGTCTAAATTCCTTCTAGTTTACTATCAATTGGTGAAACTTAAGCCATGCATTAGATATCACTAATAGTGGAAAATCATATTAATAACTTGTCACTATTAGTAAGTTAGATTTTACTTCACAGAGATTAACTTTTACAAATATGTGCCTCTCAAATTAATAAACAGGCATATTTTAACAGACTGATTGGTGTAATAAAGACTCATTTCAGAGAACAATCCATAACAGCACTCTAATACACTGGAAGTGGCTGACAATATCTACAAAGACTTCAAATAAAAATAATCACCACAATCCTGTAATTTGATTCAAATTAGTTTTCGGATAGGTGAAGTTGATTTGAGATCAATATAAAATTGTTACATTAAATTAATGTCACATCAAAATCTCCAACGGAGAAAGTTTAAAGAGAGATTATTTTAATCGAGTCATTTCAATTTTAATAATGTATTTGATAAAAAAATTATATTCATAAACTAATTTAATCGAAACTTACAATTTCAATGACCAATTTAATGCTTATTGTTTCATTAAAAATGCCTTTGAATAAATTGATAAAATTTAGGCGAAATTATCTTTTTTTCTACTTTCAATCTATTCCTCTCTTCGCAATGCCAATTTTTGTTTTTTTGAAACACTATAAATCTTTATGATTTAGATCATGTAAAATGAAAAAATAAAGAGTTTATATTTTAAAAGGCTTATGATTGATTATGATATATTGTTTTGTTATTGATTAATTGTGATTATCTACTTTACTAAGTTGTTCAGCCGAATACAAATTTTTAACACCCGTTAATCCAATACGTAATCCGTCCAACTGACTCATATCTTATTGGGCTAATAAAAACAATTTTATCTTAGTTCTCAACGTTTGATATAAATGACTCCTCTAAGATATGGGTTCCACGAGTCTTCCTCTTTTAAGGGGCAAATTGTTTCCTTTTCCCTATGACGAGGTCGCTTTCAAAGATAACATTTATTTATGATTTAACAGCACTTGGCAAATTGAACCAAGAAACTTATCACATTATCATCCGTTTCATTCACGATCACTTTAATTTCAAATATAGCTTTTACTTTAAAAGCAGATAAAATTTTAGTCTCACAATAATATTTTACTAAAATTTTGTTTGTGTAACAAGCACTTTAATTTTGTTTTGTATATCTATGTCAACTAAAATATTTTTACTATTGTAGTATAACCAAATGTCTAGCATTTATCATGTATGAAAAAGAAGCCAAAAGTTTATTCTCAAGATTGATTATCAAGCGCCTAAACAAATTACAAGGCATCAAGTTTTCTTCAACAATGGGAGGCCTATTTGTATTGAAAATATTGGTATATTATATTTGACAAGCTGATTTAAGGCTTCCCCGAGTAACCCCATGGGTTATTCTTTGCCCAATTCCACTGGTCCCTGCACATCTCCTCTACACCATATTTGGCCCTGAAGAGAAAGTCCAAATTATTGATAATAAAATAAACAAGAACATGAAATACAGGACTAAATAAATGATCCTATACAAGTTGTTTATCAGATATGCGATGCTAGTCTTTTTGTTTTGAGAGTCTTGGTCTCTTGGTTCACAAAAGCTTAGTTAAAAACCTAAATGATTAAGAATTTAACTTAACCGTGCTTGTTATGTACAAAACACTCAAAACAAGTACTTACGTCCAACCAAGTTCTTTTTCAGCTTTCTCTGTAGATGCATAAACCTCCGTAGCATCTCCCGGCCTTCTTGGACACAATTTCAATGGAATTTTCTGAAAGAGATAACCAACGGAAAAAACAACTTCATTGATTATTTCAATTTTTTGTGCACTAATGCGTATAAATATACTTGTATATCAGAAATATACACAATTACCTTGCCAGAAGCTTTCTCAAATGCATCAACCATTTCTAGCACAGACGTACCACGACCAGTTCCCAAGTTGTAAGCAGTGCAACCTGAAAACAACTTTGTACCATTTTAGTTTATCTAACAGAGAAGCAAGACAATCATTCTACAAATACAAAAACACTTGATACACTTTCCTGCAGTCTAACAGATAAAAACAAGTTTTCCGATATCGTAAACAAACGGATATAAAGTACAATTCACCTATGTTTTCCGTTGTGAAAAGCTTTCTCAGGGCAGCAATGTGACCATCTGCTAAGTCCATAACATGGATATAGTCCCGTATCTTGTTTTGTTTAAGAAAAAAAAGAAGAGGGTTAGCATTTCTGCAGTAGTAAGAAATAACAAATTTCTGCTGTTATCTGCTTTATCACCCAACAATTGTCCTACGGTCACAATTTTAAAAATTGGCTTAATGCTTCCAGTAACTGTTATAAAAAAAAGTGTCATTGTTATATAATAGTGTAAAGAAAAAGTTGCAGTATATATGTGACTTGTACGAACCGCGGAGCCATCCCTGGTAGGATAATCATGACCGTATACATTGAGCTCAGGTAATCTTCCAACAGCTACTTGCTGTATATAAGGCATGAGATTGTTTGGGATTCCCCTGGGATCTTCACCAAGTTTACCACTTTCATGGGCCCCAACTGGATTGAAGTATCTTAGTAAAATGATCCTCCATTCTGGCTCAGCTATCTGAATATCTCTCGCAATTTCTTCGAGGAAAAGCTGCAATGCGAAGTGTCAAATAGCAATCAAGGACAATTCAATGGAACCCAAAAACAGGCACTGTAGTTCAGTGAGTTTATACTTCATAGTTAATACAATTGATAATAGTACAGTAACACTTAACTGATAACTACAAATTTGAAACCATCAAAAGGGAAACCACGAAAAAAATGAAAGTAACACAGAATAAACCGATGGTTACCTTGGTCCGTCCATATGGATTCATGGCTTGTAGCTTGAAATCCTCCACACAAGGTATCTTTTCAGGTTGGCCATAAACAGTTGCAGATGATGAGAAAACCATCTGCGCAGAAGCTCAAACATGTTAGGAGCTCCTAAGTGTATTCTAACTGCTGCATGTTAGGAGCTCCTAAGTGTATTCTAACTGCAACAAATCAATTTCTATCCAATCGTTTATTTGCAACAACGAATGTTAATAATTAGTTTTGTTAATATTATTATTATTTTTCTGATGAAGGATTGAACCCGTGACTTCCTTATTACTCGACTCCTTAAGTCTTACGTCCCAGCCACCAAACCAATCGTATATCACCTTAATTTCCTTCCAATCATAACCATTCACCTAGTAGAATCCATGAGTGTAGG
>NC_021165.2:5574042-5588169 GCF_000331145.2 Cicer arietinum | reverse complement strand
GGAATCAAAACATTCTATGACATGATATCACTAGAAATTTAAAAAAAAAGAAGAAAAGTGCCATGTATAATTTGGCACATGGTATATAATTTCAAGATACTATAAGTAGAAACAGGGGAATATATAATAAAATAGCGCAAATTGTGAGAATTTTATATTATTCCTTGTTTTAGTCACAAGGAAATCAGAATCATAAACAATACTTTTTGTCTAGATAATGGGTGAACCATGGACATGTAAAAATTATGAATAATAATAAAAATTATTATAAATTAGATAAAAAGGACGATGCCCCGTTAGTATACACTAATTTTACACCGATAGTCAATAGAAACTCTATCTCACCACATAATTATACTTGACATCATTAAATAACTACTCAATACAGTCATTAAATCTATACATTATTATAGATTATACATTGCCAAGTCATCATATATTAATAAAAATTTGGGCAAAATAAAAAATATCAGGGTCGAACTCGAACCTTTTTACAATTATACTTGGCCATAACTTCATAAAGATTGATAGTTCCAACAAGATTATTATCGAAATATCGACGTGGATTTGCAACACTTTCACCAACTGCTTTTAAGCCAGCAAAGTGAATCACGGCATCGAATCTGTTTCATAAAAATTAAAATAATAAATAAACCACTAACTAAGCATATTAATATATTACTATTATTATCTTATAATAAGAAAAAATAATAATATAATCTTACTTAGTTTTTGAGAAGAGTTTCTCCAAATCATCCTTATTCCTAAGATCGCCCTGCAAAAGCAAGAAGTTCAATAAAAAACGAGAGTTAAAATTGTCATAACAGTGAAAGAGAAAAGAAGATGAAATTAGAACGCACCAAGGTGAAATCGAGGTTCTGAGAAAGTTGAGGACCAACAAGTTCACGAACACGGTGCACGGCTTCCATAACTGAATTATCGAAATTATCAATGATGGAAACATGAAATCCACCTTTGAGAAGCTGAACAACGGTGTGAGTACCGATGAAACCGGCACCACCGGTAACCAGTATCTTTTGAGATGAAGAAACCATATTTTTAATTTTGGAACGAGATGAGTTTCTGAAAGAGGAGTGTGGGATTTTAAAGGTATGAAAATGTGACAGAATGGGAATTTTTTAAATAATAATTTTTGGGTAATGGAATGAAATTGGGGATAAGGGAATAGAAATGTTTGCTCCTTTTTTTTTCTCTTTCTTTTCTCTTTTAATGTGTTTGATTTGTTAAGTTTGGCGGGTAATAATTTAATGTATTCCTAAATCTTAATTCTGTTTTGAACATGGGTCCCGTTTTTAGCTTTTGGATTGAATCGCCATGTCAGCTCCCTTTCAACCACGCGTAATTAGTATTACCTCATCAGTTCCACGTTAAATTGGATATGATTTAGATTTTTATACACATAATAAAAAATATAATAATTAAAAATAAAATATTTATTAGATTATTAATAAATAATCTAATAACTATTTTATTTTTATTATTAATATAAGTATTTTTCTTTCATTTTTTTTCTTTTTCTAAACGATTAGTTTGTACTTTCTTTTTACAGTTCAAATAAGATTTTAAGGCGGTAATCAATAGGATAGGCTTGCCGAAGTGTCGTCTAGACTAGGAAGGAGTAATGACTTCATCTTTATTCCTAATTAATTACTCACTCTTGCCTAAAATTATATGCTATTCTTGAAAAATATTTTGGTATTAAAATATACTTTTTGAAATAAAATATAAATAAAATTAATAAATATTTAATATATTTAATTAAAATATATTAATTTTTTAACTATTATTTTTATTTAGATTTTATTTTAGAAGAAGCATATCGTTGTTTGATAATAAAAAATAAAATATATGTTGTTTTATAATATTAAAGAGTTATTAATTTTTTATTATATTTTATATTATTTATCATTTTATTTTTTTAATTATTTTAATTTATATTTTTCATATCATTAATTAAAGATATTATTGTAATTTTTCAAAATTATATATAATTTGGGACAAAAGAAGCATAAACCTTTATTAAAGAAAAAAAATCCTAAAATAATATTTTTAAATTATTAAATGCATTTTTTAATATTTCCCTCATATTAATATAATTAATGTATTTTGAAATGTACAAATTTAAGTTAGATATGTTGACATAAAAATGTTATTTTAAAAATATTGTCTTTTTTAAGATTTTTCTTAATGAACATGGAAAAAAATATAAGTAATTACAAAAAAGAACGTAGATAATATTAAAGTAACATTTGAGTTTGATCTTATATACTCATATTGGAACTTTCTATTATCTTTAATTTATATTTCTTTTTTCTGGTCACTGTTATAAATTAAGAAAGAAATTTTAATTATTATTATTATTATAATTAAAAATTAATCACTTTTGAACTATTCACTGATATTTTTACTAATATATTTTTCATTTAATTCAAAAATATTTAATATGAATAGTTGACATTAAAATAAACACTTAATAAATTTGATTTGTATTTTATAAATAAATCTCAAATATTTTTATTTATTTGTAGATATAGTAGTAAAGATGTTTCAAGTTCAAAGCAGTATGATGTTCAGTTAAATAATATTGACATTCTTAATTAAAGTAGACTTTACAAACAAAAGTTTTAAAATATTAATTTTACTTAATTGAAATTTCTTAATATATATGAAAACAATTTTTTTTTCTTCTAATAACGGTAAAGTTCAATTATGTTTTGGTGAATGTAATTTTCAACTCAATGTATTTAATTTTTATTACTTTAATTTGATATGAAATAATAATAATAATAATAATAATAATAATAATAAATAATAATAATAATAATAATAATTTAATGCATTAAACACTCACCGTAGTCAACATTAAGATAATTATACGTAAATCAATAAACTGTGATTAATTTTTCTTTTGTGAAAGTTGTGGTTAAAGTTAAAATAATATTCTCAACAATTAAATATAATATTCATTTTAGTCAAGAAAATATATTATTCATTTACTATTATTATCATCATCATCATCATTATTATTATTATTATTATTATTATTATTATTATTATTATTATTATTATTATTATTATTATTATTATATAAAGCAAGATTATCCGTAAAAGATAAATTTGTGGGTTCTCTTTATATTTCATTTTCTTGCTTACTTCATATTTATTTTATTTTATTATTTTAATTATAAAGAAAATAAGGATATAATATAATGTTTTCTATGGCAAGACCGATATCCTTTTGTAGTTAATTTTTAAAATATAAATATCTTGCTTGATATTGGGGGCTCTTTATATATACTTTTTCTTTTTCAAAAAAACTAATAATTATACTCACATTGAAAAATATATACTAAAATGATCTATTATACACCATCTATAAATTTTATTTATTAATTTTATTTATAATAGGAGATTGCATCTCAAAACTTTAATTTTTATTTTTATTTTTAGTAGATGGTTGGAAGAAAATATCATTATTTAAAATAATATATAATCATAAATAACAAAAATTGATATCGGTGATACAGACCGTATGGGTTGACTCGGATCTCGAAAATTAACCAAAGACATATTTTGTATATCAAATTTTGATTGAAAAGTATATTCCTTGTACACAAATATCGGTTCAATCACATTATTAGCTATATAACAAAAAAAAATCACATTATTATTTATCAGTTTGCACACAAATATTCGAAAAATGCTAAATTAATTTGTTATCTTTTTAGAAAGTATTTTTCCTGTTCAGATTAAAAAATCAAAATTCATATAATTCTCTCTATCCATTCATTACTTTCTCATGGACTTATAGGTTTTTTTTTTTTAATACATATTTATTTTGTGCTTATCTCTACCATTTGATTCTTCATTTGTTTGATATATAAGTCTTTCTATTCATCATGCTCTCTTCAAATATTAATTTCTTATTCTTCTTCTTCTATTCTTTTTAATTAATTTTACTTTTTGTTTTAGATGTTATTTTCTTTGTTGGAAATGTTCTTCTTCTATCATTATTTTACTATAAAATAATAATTTTATTTGTAGATTTAATTTAAAAATGGTAAAATAATACTGACAAATGATTTTTTTGCTTATCTTAAAGCTATTTTAAGATAATAGAAAATGGTGGATGAACTTTCTGTATAGGAAAATATAATTCAAAAAATAGAAATTTTAATACAATATTTAAGTTATTTTTCATGCATATGGACGTTTTGCTTATTCCAAAACAAAATCTTGTTATTTAATACACATTTAATCAAAAAAATATGTTATTGTGTCTTGTGTGGTATATAAGATAAGATTAAGTTTCATCAGTGTATTGAGAATTACAAAGCTCTTATTGTGACTAAGAGATTATATTAACGATATGATACATATTATGAAGAAACATTTATTAATGACCAAGATGATCCAGATTATGACCACTATTTAAATTCTTATTGTTGTTACATATGTTTGTTGGTGACTTATTTCTCAAATGGATGATGAAAATACTTTTTTAAATGGAGATCTCCATAAGGAAGTTCAAATGGTACAATCGTCAAGTATTTCTTATAATTAGGATAAATATGTACGTTGAAGAAGGTCTTTGGTGGTCTTAAACAAGTTCCACATATTTGGGTTGAGAAGTTATCTACTGACATTATATTTTTTTGGCTTATGCTTTAGTTAACATAATTATGCTTTATTTATGAGAATCACTTCTGATTGTTGTATTCTATATTTCTTATATGTTGATAATATGATTATTATATGTAAAGATGTTGATGAAATTGCTTAGTCGATAGTACAATTAGCTAAATAATTTGAGATGAATGATTTAAACACTCTTCGCCACTTATTGGGGATTGAAGTTACTTAATATCTTATAGGTTATATCCTTCCTCAATGTAAGTACATTACAATATTCTTGAATAAGTGTGTCTTTCAAATGCTAAAACAACAAACCTCATTGAACTCAGTGTGAAGTATGCTCACTTTAATGGTATTCATGTCCTATATCAGATCTCAATTTATATTGTACATTGGTATATTTGTGTATCTCATTCTTATGATACATTATATTGTTCTCATTCTTACCATACATTATATTGTCTATATAATTCATATTATCAGTTAGATTTTTGTTTCCTTCACCACAACACATTCGACATTTGTTCTTTTATTCTACAAGGAACTCAATTTCATAGTATTTTTTTTTTCCATCATCATCTTCTCTAGAATTATCTGTTTACTCTCATATTGATTAAGATGGTAACCCGATAAATCGAAAGTCTATTGCAGTATTTTGCATTTTCTAAAATATTATCTAATATCTTCGAAAAGTAAGAAGCAAAAGATTATATCTCATCTTCTATAGAAACAAACATTATATTATTTCTCAGTGTTATGTGTACTCAAATGTTGAAAAAATCAAACATAGAAAAATTAAAGGAGCATAAGTAAATACAATCATATAATATAGGAACTCCCAAATCAAAAAAAAAAATCACAACTATTATTTAATAACAATTAAAAAATAACACAATAATTTTTTTTACAACACAGATTTATATGAAGTAGTACACACAACCACATTATTTAAAACAAATACATGAACTAAATCTTACAATATTTTAACACAAACATATAAGAGAAAAAAAAAATCAAATACAAATTTAAAATGATTTTGACTAAACATCTTGTACAAATAATTAAAACTCATATATTGCGTGATCTCCCTCGTCCTTTTATTTTGTCCTGGCCTTCTTCCTTTATAATACTTCCTAAAATTTATTTGTCATTTATGTTTAATTAACTATTATTTGATTATGGAGGAAGTTTATATTTAACTTCTTAAATACATAGACACACACAATTTTTATATACTTATTCAATACTTTATTTTCGGTGTATATTTTTTTCTATCACATTACTATTATATCATATTTATTCTCAATATTTATTTCTTTGTGACTCAAAATGTCAAGTGAGTGATTTGTTGTTGACCCATCTTTTTCCTTAACTTTTCTCCATAAGATGTTGTTCCGTTCCGTGAACGCAAGCCTCACAATAATAGATGATGTTGTTCGGAATCAGACTTCTCCAATTGGTGAAGTTAATCTACTCACGAGTTTATTCAATTCATCGAAGCAAATAGACTATGCTTTTTCCTTGCTCACCACATAAATGGAATTTGTGACCATATAATTGCTAGATGACAAAGCATGATAAGAGACGTCCTAACCTAAATAAATATAGGCCTGAATTCTCCTTAGACATTTCACATTTAGTGTGTTGCCAGCTAGAATTGATTGAACTAGTCCCACATTACATGATATATATTATATAGTCTGAAAATATTTATATTCTTAAAATCATTTATAATGGATCTATCTTCATCTTAGAATTTTATAGGAATTAAATTAAATTCAAACATTTAAAATCTAATTTTGTAGATGTAGAGTTAAATCTAACTTAAATTCTAGATAATATTAAAACCTATTTAAAATTAAATTTAGTATCACAGTTATTAAGAATCCATCCAACATTAAATGAGATATAACATGAAAGTATATTTATAAGTAGGGGCAATTTGGGAGATTAGAGGAGAGAGAAGGGTAGAACTTTGGAGAAACTCAAATATTAAATTGAAGGTGGATTTGGATAAATTCTCCAAATTTAATTTATATTTTTATAATGAGAGAACTTGTGAATAGCAACTTGATAAGGCTTACTTTCTTACTAATATTTGTTTTTTGTACTTGAAAATTCATGTTGGTAGGCGAGGATGGGTTGCAAATAAATATTTATAAAATTGAAAGCAATTAGGATTTCTTATAACATCGATGTATTGCACCCAACTTTTGGTAAACTTACTTCTGATTATTAATTTTAGAAAGATTATACTCAATATTAAACCACAACCAATGAAAATTAAGAATTTCTTCTTCCACTATTTTACATTCTCAAAAACTCTGAATTTTTTTTATTTTTTATGGTTATCTCTTTTTAGACTAACTAAACTAAGTGAGATTTGTTCGTATTGAATCTGAATGTGTAAATATTAATTTATATTTTTTTAAGATTTTTTATACCTTTAGATTAGTCAATCTAAAAACGTAAAATGTCAATTTGAGGATTTTTTTTATACCTTTAGACCAATTCGATGGAGTAAACAATTCTAAAAATTTCAAATTAATATTTACTTCTTCAAATTAATCGATCAAAAAAAAATTATGTCTAGATTGATTGATTAAAGAGTATTAAAATAAACAATAAAAAATAAATTTCGATGAGCTTATGCGAATTTATAGAAGTGAAAAGAGAAATCTCCATGAAAATTATGCACTCACCTTTCACCTTTATCTCCAGATGAATGTGAAACTGAAATGTAATTTTTTTAATATTTACATTTTTTTAAAAATATTGTATGAATTTGAAACTTTTGAAATGCAATTTTTTCAAAAGTTTAAAATAATTTTGAAACTTTTGATGAATGTGAAACTTTTAAAATGCTTAAAAGAATTTCGAAACTATAGATGAATGTGAAACTTCCGAAATGCAATTTTTTTAAAAGTTTTAAAAAATTTGAAAAAAATAAATGGATATGAAACTTCTGAAATACAATTTTTTTCAAAAATTTAAAACATTGGATGAATGTGAAATTTACAAATTGAAATACTTTTTAAAATTTTGAATGAATGTGAAACTTGCAAAATAAATTTTTTCTAGAAATTTTAAAATTAAAATTTGAAAGTTTAAATGAATATGAAACTTTCGAAATACAATTTTTCTTGAAATTTAGATGAATATAAATCTTTCAAAGCAATTTTTTCAATTTTTTTTTTTTAAAAATTGAATGAACATAAAACTTTCGAAATACATTTTTTAAAAATCTAGAATTTGAAATTTGTTGAAATGTTAATAATTTTAAATTTTTTGACTATAAGTAAAAAAACTAAAATATTTTTTTTGTAAAGATGAGAAGATAGAAAGTAAAAAGTGAAGGAGTGGATTTTAAATTTCTTCTCTTTTGAATTGTTTCAAATTGTGGCCAACAACTGAATTACACCATAATGTTGTTTTTCGCAAATCACTAAGCAATTCATGCACAAAGTCACCACGCAATACCGCAATTTGGGTTCAAATGGCTACATTGGGCCATAATGGGCTAACTTTTAACACTCAAAATTATGAGTTTTTTTTATTTATCACCCCATTTATATCTCTTACTTCCTTAATACACTTAAAAATATTATTTTATATTTTTTATTATATATAATTTAAAATATTAAAATATAATATGATTTTTTTTTAATTTAAAAAATTTTCAAACAAATCGAAATTTTAGAATAAAAAATTCAAGATATAAAAAAATTAATTAATATTTTCGAAATAAAAAATTCTAAATTTTCTAAAATAGAAATAGGAAATTTTAAAAAAATAAAGTAATTATTTTAAAATAAAATTTACATTTTAAAAATTTGAAAAAAAATTTCAAATTTTTGAAACTTTCATCTTTTTCAAAAGTTTCAAAATGTAAAATTACATTTCAAAAATTTGATTTTTAAAACTTTCTAAAAATTCCATGTTTTTATATTTTGTAAGTTCAGAAACTTTGCATTTTAAAATTTTTGTTCAAGGCACAAGCTTCCATAATATTTTATAAATACAATAAATTGTATTTCAAAAATTATAAATTAATTCATATTTTTGAAAGTAAACTCTTTTTATATTTATAACCAACCAAAGTTACAAAAAAATTCTAATATTTTTTGTTAAAGTTTTGAATTGTAAGTGAATTGTTTTTAACTTTTTATATAAATTAAAGGGTAAAATATGGTAAAGAAAAAACTCCAAAATTATTTTTAATTGTCCCATTTCTTTATTTTGGAGGTTTTTCTTTACCACAATTAAACTCCAACTTACATCTTTATTTTGTGTTTCAAAATGTAAAATTACTATTTGGGGAAGGACAAAACACAAATAGTATATATTGTTCTTTCTGTTTGCCTGTTAAAATTTAACACGTAGATTAAACGGTAAGCTAAGGTCATCTATAATATTAGGGAGTTCTTCCTCTAATAGACACCCTCCTTTATAAGCATTTTCGTTGTGATGTAAGAAAAAAACAATCGATTATAGAGATAAGTACTTTTACAGGCTTTCTCTCCACTATTTACGTATCTCACTTTATAAATAAACTATATTAAAATAAATGCATATTATTGAAATATAATAATATAAAATTATTAATATAATTTATTTAATAGATTTTTGAGGCGTTGAGCTAAAGAAAATATTACTATTAGATACTATAATTAAAAAATTAGTGATATTTCTCATGTGATCCGTTTAAGCACCCAAATAAAAAATTTCATTGTGGATAAAACTAAATATGTTTCTCATGTGATCTATTTGTTGTTAGATTGCCTAATAAATATAAAACAATACAAAGTATTTTAATTAATATCTATTAATTTTTTAATTAAAATAATACAGATAAAACTGAGAGAAAATATGATGTTATTATAAATTATAATTTCAAACGCTATTGAAAAAAAATAAAATATTATTATAAATTCAAATGCTATTTAAAATAATATATATAAAAAAAATATATCATGTCTATGTTTGATAATGTAAAATCACTAACTAAAAATGGATAATTTACAACATTTAAACTCATATAATAATAAATAAAATAAAAAATTAATTTAATAATAAATTTTTTTCACAAGTTTATAGCATTTTTGTTTGAACTTCTAACAATTTTTGAATAGTCAATCACTTTATTAACTAGTATCTATAAAGTCCAAATACTTCAAAATAAAGATGTATTCATATCAAATATGTATTTAATAGCGATATTTGTAGATATTTATATATATATATATATATATATATATATATCTTAGAAATTTAAAAAAAATTAATTTATTTGATACTTCTGAGATATTTCACGGCTATTCGCAAATACATATCCTACAAAAATCAAGAAAATAAAAAAGGTGAGATAATTTTTTTGGAACATCTATATAGATATACATTATTTTCTTTAAGATGTTATTATTTCTCTTAAATTAGACAAATTATTTCTTACAGAAAGAGACTTAGAAAATGTAATTTTTTATTTATTTATTTATGGATGATGGTATTGAATAAAGAGATAATTAAAATGCTTCAAAATTGTTAGCTATTTAATAAAATTAATATTTATTTAAATTCTTTTAATGATATTTTTGTTAATACATTATAATTATATTTATAAAAAATGATCGGGACATCTTTCTTATTTTATTTGTATATAATTTTTTAATATTTTTTTTGACAACATATCCATACATTATCATATCTTAAATTTTATGTATCCATATATCTATATCATATGGCATTTGCACTCGTATTACGTATTCGAATTTCATAGACTAATAACGTTAAATCAGGTGTCTTGTACTCAAACTAGAATTAAACTCATACAACTACAAGTATTAATATTTTTAATTAACTTTTTATTGAAAAAACAATTTTGAAAATGAAGTTTCTACATTTAATTTCTAAATATGTGCCCAAACACTCGTAATCATTCATCTTTTAATTTGCTAACCTTAGTCATGGGTGGATGAAGTCTAGGGTCATTAATGGGGGAAAAGGATGCAGTAAATGGGTCAAGTCGTGGTACCGAAAGTCTACTAATTAGTCTAGCCACTTAAAACGACCAATAGCATCTTTAACTTTTACCCTATACTTAAAACTACCAATAGCATTAACTTTTAACATTTCTAGACTGTACTTTTAACATAGACCCCCTCCATTTTAAGGTGAAATAAAATATAAAATAACTAATAATGATTCTTCAGAATAAAAATATAAATAAATATCAATAGTTTTTATTATAGTTAATATAATATTTTTATTTAATTTATTTATTTTTATTTTTGTAGTCTCAATTTTTTAGTTATGGAGGATGTTAATTTATGCAAAATAAATTTAAATTTTTTAATTTAAATTATATATATTAAATGTAATTAATTATCTTTTTTGATATATGTAATTATATTAATTTTTGTTTCGCACACAAATTCATAAATAGCTCCCATTAATATTACATATATTACGTACTTGTAAAATAATTGTTAAGGTAATTGACAACAACAAAAATAATTAATGTAATTCTGATTTAAAAAAATAGTTAATGTGATTGTGTAATCTGGAAACAATGATTATTTTCTGGTCTAAAATTTTTGTAGTTATAAAAAATATTATTTATATCTCATAGTGATCGATTTGTAGAAAAAAATTGTTCCAAAATTAATTACTATTTTAATTTTTATTATAATATTAATTATATTTTCACTTATACCTTCTAATTAATATTATTTTAATTACTCACAAGTTAATGTAATTCTGATTTAAAAAAATAGTTAATGTGATTGTGTAATCTGGAAACAATGACTATTTTCTGGTCTAAAATATTTGTAGTTATAAAAAATATTATTTATATCTCATAGTGATCTATTTGTAGAAAAAAATTGTTCCAAAATTAATTACAATTTTATTTTTTATTATAATATTAATTATATTTTCACTTATACCTTCTAATTAATATTATTTTAATTACTCACAAGTTAATTTTTCTAATTTGAAGTAGAGTTGTCAACGGTTAGTACATCAATATTTGGTAACAGTAGTTTTTAGTTAAAAAACTATTGTTATCTTTCTTTTATTTATATATTTTTTTAATATATATGAAATGATTAAATAAACTACTTATTGTGGGATAAAAGAGTTTTTTTTTTAAACTTAATTAATCATAAAATACATATAAACAAATTCAAGGTTTACAATGAGTATTTAAAGAGTCTATCATCATCATATTTTCGTTTGATATTTTATATTATAAAATTTCAACTAACAAATATTAATATTATTAAGGTGAATATATTCACCTATGTTTGAACTCAGAATTTTATAGTTAATATTTTAATAATTTTTTTTTGAATTTTGAAGAATTTTAATCTTAGATAAATAAATTACTGAATATTATGTCTTCAAACGTCTAAAAATATTTTATGTGAATGGTTCGTGGTACATGAGTGTGACAATCGTGATTTAATTTGTAGAGTTTAGAGATACTAATTACAACAATTTTCTCTATAAATTTATCATTTTTTTTTATCATTTTTGAACAAACACACATATAATATCTAGCTATTTCATTCTCAATTTTTTTATGCACTAATGATAACATTTACAAATTATAAATTCTTCACTTCAAGTACTTCATCAAACCTTTTAGTCTTATTTCTATACTACACTACCAAAATATGTCTCTTCTTTGCAAAATTGTGCCAAGTGAACTAAGGATGACAATTAGATATTTTAAGCTTCATATTATGGAAAGTGTGACATTTGTCCCCCAATAAAACATGTTTACTTATATTAATTTTCTATTTTCGATAATTAACATAGTACAATTTTTTAGTTTTGTTATGACATGCAATTAATGTTTTGTTATGACATGCTTAATTTTTAGTTTTTTATTAAAAAAATAAAAATTGATTCTGGATGTTTGGATGTTTATTGGACTAATGTGGGATCAATTAATGCCCATCCTAATATATTTTTTCTAGTAGTGTCTTTAAGAGTCAAAACCAAATAACTTATATATTTAGATATCATAAAAAATCAATTTTAAATTTCATTAATTGCTAAAGTTTCAATCCTACTTTTAATTTTTGGATCATTATCTTGGTTATGTAGTTGAAATAAAACTTATTTGAAGTTTAAGTATCTATATATTGACTAATTAGGATGGGCATACCATACTAGTATTGATGATATAATATAAGTATAACATTATTCACAAATATACATATATATATATATATATATATAAAGTGTAACCTTTCATAATATTGCTCAATTTTTTTCAAATGTCCTTTTAAAATACATTGTCAATTAAAAAGGAAAATATTTATGTAACTCATATACTTATTAGACACTGTGAGAGAGATGTATATAAAGTGAAATGTGATATATTAATTATCCGATAGAAAAAATAAAATATTAAATAAAAATAGATAAATTGTGAGTGTGCATATATAACTACCAATTTAAGAGCCCCGCCGCTCCTTGGCGGGAGCTCATGCCATCAGCGCATACTAGCAAACAGGTAGCCGAAAACAACGCTAATGTACGCTATGGGACAAATAACTAGATATGAATTATGATCACGCATATACAAGACGATTTATCACTTCTTGGTTTCATGAAAACTTTATTGATAATCTCACACGTCATTTAGCATATTGCTCATCTTATATAGAGGTAAGAATAAGATCACAAAGTGCACACACATGCACCTTTTTATTTTCTATATTCAGTGCATACATACATGCATCTCACAGCAAAAGCGCACACACATATATATATATATATAGAGGTAATTAACCCTTAATTAAGAGGACTAATTAAGCAACCATTAATTGATCATGGGCAAAAAACAACCCTGTAATTGGTTCCACCTTGGCAAGTGAACGTACTTGTCTGATCATCCTTTGGGTAACTATAAGCATCAGGGCACCTAGTCTTAAAATATCTTGAATAATCAGTGGGCCCACAGCTACCAGAATTGCAACAATACTCATCGGTTTTAAAAACCGTACAAGGGTTGTTACAACCGCCTTGAGTTTTAAGTTGAGCAGGACACTGTCCGTTAATATCAGCCGTACATCTTATGCCACGTGTACACCCATTAGATGTTGGACTAAAATCCATAGGAACGTTGAATCCATCCACCAAAGAGATATCGATGAAATCTAAATTGTTGAATTGGTTTAAAGCGAATTCCGCTAATGTGTTGGGCGGTGTACCGTACGCTTGGCAATTTAATAAACCGCCACAGTCGCCGGTTTGGCATCCACCGTGACCCGTACCATCGAAATTACATCCGGTTCGGGCCCAAATACGGGCCGCTGTGGTTCCTGCAGCTACGTTAATGGTCCATGTTTGGCCATTGGTAAGTTGTTTACCGCCGCCTGGTACGGCAGCGGCCCATACGGTGTAGGGGCATTTATTTGTGATGTCAAATGTTGCTGCTTGTGTATGGGCTAGGGAAAG
>NC_021165.2:5549393-5573472 GCF_000331145.2 Cicer arietinum | reverse complement strand
GAAAGAGCAATGAGAGAAAATACAAAGGTTTTTATGAGAGGCGTCATTGTGATACTATGTTTTGTTTTGTGAGTAGAGTATCAGTTTATATAAGGCCAAGATAGATAAACAAATGAAATAGTGATCATGTGGTGGAAATTTGAATAGTCTAAATTAAGATTAATGTACATGTTCTTCCAAACACCACAGCTTGACTTTATGGTGTCCCCTACTCTACACGCTATATTTGATTTTATTTTTTTACATAATTATTATCTTTTAATAAATTGGAGGATTAAATATGTATTACATCCTTACAATTATAATCTTTTTTAAGTTAAGGCTTCCTAAGTTTTTTTTTCTTTCTTATATATTCTTACAAATATAATTTTATTTTAAAATAATTTTTCTATTCAATTTCTGTGACAAAAGTTGTAATATCATCAAACTTAAATATAATTAAAATATAATTTTTTTAACCTTAAAATAAACTATCAATATAATCAAATTATAACACTTTTAAACTTCAAATATTTTATTCTTCTTTTCTAAAAAAAAAACCTAAAATTAACAATTTTAAAATGGTTTCTTTTAAATTGTTGATTCAAGTTTATAACGTCAACAATGATAAGTTAATTGCAAGATAGCAATATGTATTATATTATCAAAGATAATAAGATATTAAGATAATATTGGTGAGTTTCTTTTTTAAATTGCAGGTTCAATTTTTTTTATTTAGTTTTTACCTTCTATTATAACCATTTCAAGGTGAAATCTACTTTGGAGATTTCTTGATTGACCTGATTTTTCAATCAATTGATCAAATTCTTGATGGAACAGAAACTATTGAAAATCGAATTGGGAATATTAGTCATAATTGATGAATCAAATTCAATTCATTGATAACGAAAACAATCGATGCATCGTTTTGAACTATTTTCCAATCACTAGCTTAAAAATTGGGGATTTATTTTTAGGATAAAAAAAATTATGTTTTAATTATATTTATATTTAACAGTGTTACAGTTTTTATAACGAAAATTTGATAAAATAACTATTTTAAAATGAAACTATATTTACATGTACGTGAACCAAATAAACAAAAACTTACGATGACCAAAATAAAAAAACAGTTATAATTGCAAGACCAAATATATATTTAATAAATCACAATCTAATAATAATTATTTAAAAAATGTTAAAGTTTTAACGGTCAACTGTTTTAATTAATTTTATATATATATCGCATTCAATTAATATCAATAAGGTTAGTTCATCATCATATTGATAAAAAAATCAGTGTCATGAAGTATCATTTAAAAATATTGTCGTCAACAATTGTTAAAATTTTGATACTTTTAAATATTGATCTACATTAAACATTGGACTCACTTGCGAAGACGGTCACCATTGTATAGAAGGGGTGAACATCAGTCATTTATTTTAGTTATGAATTATTTTGGTTTCAGAGAAAAATTATGAAAATAATTTGTAATTTCTAAAAAAGATAAATTAAATCACCATAAAAAAAGGCATAGTAAAATCCCTAACAATAATAGAAAAGGACGATTTAGTCCTTGAGAATAGCTAAAAAAGAGACAATATATATATGGTCTTTACAATACAAAAAGTCTAATTTTTTTTTTTTTAATATATCATCTATTTTGCTCTTTTTCTTTTCTAAGTATTCAGACATAGCAATTTCATGAAAAATATTATTCAATTATATATATATCAACAAAACTTAGCAATTCTAAAAAATAAATATCATGGCATATTCGATTTTTTTAAAACTAGGTCTATGATTAATAAATATTCATGATATTTACATCAATATTGAAATTTAAAAGAAAATTATATTCTAAAAAAGATCTAAAGCATATCCAAAAAATTAGTACCCATGAAAGTTATAGATAAAATATATATGTTACTTAATTCAAAGTTATAATGTTATATTTTTGTAGATGGTGATTGTTTGAATATTTGAGAAGAACAAGAATAAAAAATGAGTGATTTGTTGAAGAACAACTTATTTAGGGAAATTTATTTTGAAGTGACCAAATCGTTTGTTTTTTTATTATTGAAAAAGATTAAATTGTCCATTTTTTAATTATTGTTTGACACTTAATTGTTCATTTTTTAATGATAGTTTATATAGACATTAAATTATCTCAATTTTTTTTTTCATGCACTAAAAATTACTTTTATTTTTTTAGGACACTAGATTGGTACATGCCGTTTTTTAGAGACCAACATGAGTCTTCATTATTTATTTTAACATGATTTATTAAGTAGAGTCCACAAAAAATAAAGAGAAAGGGTTTATATCCTTCTATAACATTTTTATATTGAAAGATTGTTAATATATATATTTTAGTTATTAAAAAAAATTACTCGTTTCTATAATCCTCATTTTTTTAACTCCATAATAAGTGGTTATGTTAAAGAAAAGTATCACAAGGATATATAGACTTAAAGCAAAAGGTTTTAATACAATTGGTTTTCTTGAACAAAAATATGGTATAGAAGAAATTTGACATGAGATGCAAGAATCTGGCAGCATTTAACACATATAAGTAATAAAAATCAGTCACTGCTTCGTGAATAGTTAACTAGAATCCGATTGATTGAATATCTTATTTATACTTTAATTGTTACATCATTGTTACATCAATACACAATTGTCCACATTCTATAATTGTCCACATTCTATAATATATTATCTTTTTTTTTTTTTCTTTTAGTTAAATCTTTTATTTAATTATAAATAACAATTTTATCATTTATGTTTTAAAATGTGAACAATGTTATTATTTTTTTTTTTTAAATTCAAAAAAATCATCAAAATTTTTAAACAAAATCCATAAAATTAATTATAATATTCAATATAATGTAAAATTTAATCAAATTCATAACTCAAATCTTCAAATAAACTCACATTTTCATTATTTATTTGATGAATTTGATGTTGTTGGAGGTGAAAATATAAGTTTATTTGAATATTTGAGTTATGTATTTAATGAATATATGAATTTTCTTAAAATTGATATTGAATTTTATAGGTTTTGTTCGAATATTTTGATGAATTTTTAAGTTTTTGTAAACAAATGATAACATTATTGATATTTTAAGATGTAAATGATCAAATTGTTACTTAAAATAAAATAAAAGACTAAATTAAGAAGGAAAAAAAAAGTCACTGAATTTACCTAAAATTAAATTAAGGAATCGGATTAACAATTGTGTAAGAAATATATGTAAATATTAGACAATTTTTTTATAAGCAAAAGACATCTTAACAGTTATCACATAATTAAAGGATACTTTAGCACCAATCAGAATAATTCAACAAAGACAATTTTATTCCATATTGTAATCGCCAGAAATTATAGTAATAATTTCACGGATAATTAAGCAAAAATAATATTGTGCGTACATCCTACACATACTAGTGCAGATACAATATTAGATTTGGTTTATTGCTATATAATAGAATGAACATAAAATGTTCAATTGAATTAATAATTAAAATTTCAAGGGCAAAAGACGATTCTATAATTAGTTCCACCGGGGCATGAAACCGTTTTAACATCATTAGGTTGATGATAAGCATCAGGGCATGAAGAATCCTTGCAAGTTAGTACACGGTTGCAATTATTAGTTGTTGAACTAAATTGCATTGGAATATTGAAACCATCGATCACAGATATATCAAAGTAATCTTGATTATTTCCACCATTAAGCGAAAATTCCGCAAGTGTGGTTGGTGGTTGACCGGATAAGTGGCAACTGAGGTCACCACCGCAGTCACCAGTTTGGCAACTGCCGCGGCCTGAACCGTCGAAGTTGCAGCCAGTTCGGCCCCAAATTCGAGCGGATTGGGTTCCGGCGGGGATGTCCAATCCCCATGTCTCGCGTGGATTTAACTGCCTACCGCCACCGCTTGGAATGGCGGCAGGCCACACATTGTAGGAGCATTGGTTTACGATGTCGAACCTTGCTCCTTGTGCTGATATCAAGCAAAAAGCCAACATAGACAAACATATTTTTATGAGAGACATTTTGTTTTTAGAGTAAGATAAACTATGAATATTAATTTGAGTTCACAAAGATGAAAACTCAAGAGAAGAGATTGTGTTTTGGTGGGAATAGAGCCTTAGTTTATATAGGCCTTGAGACCTTATGAAATGGGACCCCGTGATGGAAAATTAAATTGAAAAGTCTGGTTCTTGCCAAAATGCATAACTTGACTATATAGCATCTACACTTCATCTTTTTCTTTTCTTTCTAAATTAAAGAAAATTTCAGTTGATGTTTGGTTCTCTTTTCGAACAAGTTAAAATAAATTAATTGGAGGTGTAAAATTGATATTGATGTCTTTATAGTTAACTTAAATTCTAAGACGCTCAAGAAGACTAGAGAAAACCCCAAAATTTACAAAATATCTTTATAAATGCAAAAAACTTTCGGAGTAATTACACCTCAGTTTTTTATGACATAAGCAAGAAAAGCTCCGTTGAATTTTCTCCTATTTAATTAACCCTTCGAATATCACCAATCTAGATAGCACCTAGTCCCTACGTGTTACTACTATTAGTTCAAGTTTTGGATAAACTCTACCGTACATCATTATATGTGTTTGTTTTAAAGTTATTTAAAATTATAATAATAGTGGATTTTAAAAAACATAACTATTTTCTTTTTATCAAACTGACCTACATAAAATTATTATCTCAATTATAAAGACCGATAAATAACTGTTAAAAATAATTGTTAACATTTTAAATACGGAACACTCCATTTTTCTTTTTTCTTTTTTAACAGTAAAATAAATATTATTAATAAAAAACATATCCAAACTCTACCTAAATGAGAAATTACTCGTCATATATATGCATTTTAAGGAAACAAACTCACCGCCGATGATATATACAAACATGATCCCATACATGACTTAGCAAAAATACGCTTCCATGATATATGCATCCATTTATAAGTTCCTAAATGGTCGAAAATAAATGAACGAATGCTAAATAAGAATGAGTCCTTTCTTAAACTAAAAAAATTGAGTGACTATATTATGATTAAATGCGGTGGGGTAGCTATAGTCCCGTTGCGTTGTGAACGACTAGTTCAATTTTCACTTAAAAACGTGTTTATATATATTTATGAGTTGTGAATCTGCCTCGTTGGATATTTATGCCTGTCCCATATCGGCACGGAAATCCGTCAATTAGGTATATAACAAATTTACATATCCATAGATATATATTCATAAAATGTTTTTTACACACAAAAAAAGAAAAAGCAGTCTTGTAAGTAATTTTGTGGTAATAAATTAGTCTTTTAATTTGTAATATAATTTAAAGAAAATGACGAGTATAGAAAGGGTTGAAGAGAGATGTAAATAGATATTCACCGACACAAATATAATTATTTATATTTCCTTTTTGTTATCATAAAATAATTTTAAAAAATTATTAATTTATACTTAATTGTCAAATATCAATATTTTTTATTAAATATCTTGTTTTGAGTTCAAATTTTAGGATAAAATTTATTATTATTTTTTAAATAAAAATAATAATTTAAAAGATTTAACGAGAACTAAAAAAAGTTATATTTTTGAAAAAGTAAAGGTATTATGTATAATTATTTCTTTCTCTTTAAAAAAAGGTTATATATATATATATATATATATATATATATATATATCCGCTTTTTTTAAAAAAAATTACTAAAATATTCTCTTTTAAAAAATATATACTAAATTATCGTACTTACTTTTACTTTTAAGAAGTCGCATCTCTGTCATGCGACTACTTGAAGAATAAATTTTTTAATATAAATTTATTTATAAAATATTATAATATAACATATTATTTGTTTTTATACATATATTCAATCACATTTTTTTCCTTTAATTTAATTTAATTTAATATATTTTATTAATATAATTTTGTTTTTTGAAATATGTTTATTATTAAATTAACAATTATTTAATTATTAAAATAAAAATTAAAATCTTATACATAGTCGCATCCAATATACGATCTCCTACTACATCAGTAAAATTTATCATTTGTCCTTCAAGCGATCGCAAGGATATATATAAAAAAAAATTATATATATATATATATATATATATATATATATATATATCCGCTTTTTTTAAAAAAAATTACTAAAATATTCTCTTTTAAAAAATATATACTAAATTATCGTACTTACTTTTACTTTTAAGAAGTCGCATCTCTGTCATGCGACTACTTGAAGAATAAATTTTTTAATATAAATTTATTTATAAAATATTATAATATAACATATTATTTGTTTTTATACATATATTCAATCACATTTTTTTCCTTTAATTTAATTTAATTTAATATATTTTATTAATATAATTTTGTTTTTTGAAATATGTTTATTATTAAATTAACAATTATTTAATTATTAAAATAAAAATTAAAATCTTATACATAGTCGCATCCAATATACGATCTCCTACTACATCAGTAAAATTTATCATTTGTCCTTCAAGCGATCGCAAGGATATATATAAAAAAATACACACAAAAATACTAACACCAAATTTTCATATATATATATATATATCACCCTCTTATTTTGTTAACAAAATGATTGCTGTTTAAATAACAAGCTAAATGCATTGTATCCAATTGAATATATAATTCACAAATAATTTTACTAACACATATAGCTATGTGCAAGTATGCATATGTTTATACATTCATCTATCAACTATAAAATAATATGGCGTTAAAATATTAACCACATGTCCATTGCAAATTTCATATACAATTTTTTACCATATATGGTTTAGAAAAAGACACGTGTCTTCCTTTCTTAAACTAGCAAAATACATGTATATTCGCGGAGTCCGTATTTCCTCAATTTCTTATCCCCATTTCGTGTCAATATGTTTGAACGAATACACAACAGGTGTAATTAAAAAATTCGGTCTAGACATCGTAGTATCAAAACAAATTATATTTTATAAACTATATTTGCACGGTTATGCGTCATTGGCTATTATATTGAAGTGCACATCGTAATATTATTGACGTTTAAATACAACTATTCAAATGTAATAGTTTCTCTATACTTTCAAGTAAAATATTGAAAATATATCTTATTCTTTACTTGTTAAATATTACATTTTTATAGATACAGTATATATTATATAATTTAATTAGTGTATAAAAAAGTAATTTTATTTAGTATAAAATATTATTTGAATGTCGTTTAACATATAGAATAGTATAGCACAACTATATCATTTGATATGCCGACATTAATCTCATGCATTTGTGGTTTATACAACAAACTATAATTAGTGAATTATACGTTTCTTCAAATATTTGTATAAAAGATATTCAAGTTAAATACTGTTAATAAAATAAATATTCAATTTTTAATTAATTGATTCACGAAATACCACATTTTAATGAAGAACAATTTTATAAAATACTTCATCTATTTTAAAATAATTAATTCATTTATAAAAATAATTTATTTCAAAATAATTGACCTTTTCCATTTTTAATATTCTTTTTATTAATTATAGTATTTAATTAATAATACTTACATAGTTTCTAATGCAATATATTTTACTATGCATTTATGACATTAATAATAAATCAATATCTAATAAAGATAATTTGATAAAAGTAGTATTCTCTCCTTCATTTAGACACTTTTTTAATACGTATAAAATAATCAAATAATTCAATTATTGAAATGAATGAAATAATTTATAAATTCTTTTTCTGAAATAAAATTAATTAATTTTTTAATTTATGTAAAATAACTAAAATTATTTGAGATGGAGATACTAATAGTTATAGGATGAATGTAGTCATAATTAAAAATATTAGCATCTTTAACTAAATATTGTCCTCCGTCCACTAATGTTGAAAAATCTTTTTTCCAATATTGTTTGGTCTTTGGGGAGACTAGACTTTTCTTTGCTTCTTGAGTTATTTTTCTTTTCTTCTCATCAATAAGATAGGTCTCGTGCATCCTGAACCACAAGTCCACCTAAAACGTAAATTTTCAAGGGAAAAATACCTTTAAACCCATCCAATTGATAACATTAACAATATTTTCCACGTTTCTATATTCATATATTTTAATATTATCGTTGTCAATATATATAACACGTCTCTCTCTCTATATATATAACACTTTATTAATTAAATTACATAAATTTAAAAAATTAATTTAGTATTAAATTTGTTATAAAACTAAATTATTTTACAAATTTTATCATTAAAGAAATAAATAATTTATAATTTTATTGTAATATTTATTATAAATTATAAAAAATAAAACATAATTAAAAATAAATTTAAAAAGTTGAAAAGTTACTGAGAAATCTTAAAAGGATTCAATTTTAAAAAAATGAAGTAGTAATATCTTTTATATACATTTATAATAATACTTTGAAACACGTGTACGTATATTAACAACTAAAAAATAGTTTTGAGACATAAATAAATTTTAAATATATTATCTTTTATTGATAACTTATTTATTTACTTAATATTCATCAATATAAATATAAAATAATTGGTAACATAAATATATAATTGACCAAAAATATAGTGTCACATTGAAATTCGAAAATGACAGAAATATAGTTAAAAATGTTTTTTTTTAAATCGATAATAAAATGGAATGAAGAGAAAATTTGAAAATACTTGTTTTTTTCAAAATTAATGAGTAAACTGAATTATAAGGGGCAGATATTTTAAAATTTTGTTAAGTTAAGATTACAGTTCAATTGAAATTAAATTTAAAATAAAAAATATTTATTAATTTAGAAAATTGAAATTACTTTTATTAAATCTTTATAAAAAAAAATTTGTTTATTAGCTTTATAAAAAAACTTTATGCTATATCAGAAAATAAAAGTTGATCAAACCATAGAAAAATGATGATATTATTTGGCTATCAAAATATAGTGTTAAGTGCCACAAACAAATCTAAATATTGGATAAAAATAACAATTGATAAGACTGCAGATGCATAATATTATTGTGTAATAAAAATTATCGTTTTCACAAGGACTTTGTTATTATAAGTACTAGACTATTAGTGTCTTTTTACTATAATGATTAACTAAAACAGTAAATGTTGATAATAATTTTTGGTTTAAAATTCAAAATAAAAATAAAGCCTTTGGATTGTAGTTTTCACAATGATGGATACAATAAAATTAATCTTCTTTGAGTTATGAGTGTTAAACTCTTAAAAATCAGATAAATAATTATAACTAATTCATTTTTTCAAAGAACAAAAATGTATTTTAAATTAATAACCAATCTATTTTTATAATTGATGCATTAGCAAAATCCTTTAAAAGAAGATATCTTTCATGATTTCAAAAGAACTAAAATCTATTTTCATGATTTGTTTATTTTGTCCAATCTTAGGGGTTATATATCAAATCTACCTTTCCATATATTATTTGATATCTAAGTATGAATATGATTCTTACTAATATTGGATTAAAAGATCAACACTTATGACAAAAAGAAATAAAAATTGTTAGAGATTCAATATTGAAAATCCTACAATCCCAAGACAATGAAGATCTATTCGCATATGATCATAGTAGAATCAAAGCTTAAAAACAAAAATAGAAAACTGAATATTCTTGAAACTATAAAATTTCTAAGAGAAATACAAAAACAAAAGAAAGAATAGTAAGAGATCATGAGTAGGAATCTGTGTCTAAAACTAAGTATTTTGGTCATTTTTATAGTCCTAAGCGCCTTCATTAGCTTTAATTACAAGAAACCATCAGAATTTCATATGAAGAAAACGGTTCAACAAAAGTACTAGGTGCAGCAGTAGATTATAAACAGATTATGACCATAATGGTCATTACTGCCAGACAGTAATCTTTGCTGACTTGAAGTAACAATTTTTTTTTCCCGTTCACCCATTATAGTTGTAATAACTATTATGGTTAGACAATAATGCTTGTTGGAACTTGAGTTTCTTTCATTTTCTTGATCGTGACTGTACCACTTGACTTCAAGGCTATTTTGCACCAAAAATCTTCACTTATTGCTGCAGTTCTCCTTGCAATCAAAATTAAACAAAAAGATAGTAAAATAGAATTAAAATCGAATCAACAACATCAAATTAACCTATCAAATAAAATTATAAAAATAGATAAATTATAGTTTATCAATAATCAATTGAATAACATATAACTTAAGAAACTCAATTTCTATGTAGTACATATCATAAGTTTTTGAATGAAAATATTGTGTCAAACATTAATTTATTGTTCTTGATATAATGTGAAATAATGTGAAGTTCTCTTCAGTCTTTTAGACTCCTCTCATAATCCAAATGTAGTAATTGTGACAAAATTATGTGATTGACTTCTTACATTAAAAATTGAGTTCCATTGATATTGTGAACCAAATGCATACACATATTGTAGATATTGTAGATGAGCAAATGAACACACTTGAAAAGGATACTGTTTAAATATCACGTGTGTGTAAAAAAATATCTTATTGGGAGAAAATGTACATGTTAAACAATAAAAGATTAAATAAGTTTTTGGTATGTATAAATATATTATATTTCATTTTTAGTCTTCTAAAAAATTTCTTTAAGGTATAGTCCTTCAAACGTTTTCTATTAATAAATTTTGATCTATTCTTTTAAATTCACATGTATCATTTTAATTTTTAAATGATTTTTTTCAGTCATATTTAAGATAATATGAAAACTTCTCTTACAAAATTTTAAATTTTTTTATATATGAATTTTTAAGTATTTGACGCTTAAAAGTTTATTTATAATTCATCTTTTGTTAACAAAATCTAATTTTTTGTGAATGAGATTTTTATAGTATTCTAATTATATGTGTAAAAAATAATTTAATTTTTTTAAATAATATTCATAAATTGACTTCATAGCAGATATTACATTTATTAAAAGAAAATATTTATGAATCGTTATTTTAAGAAATATTTAAAAAATTAAAAATAAGATATGACATGAGATTCATGTATCCAATAATTTCTGAATTTAAGGGAAGAACTACTTAGCTAAACTATTTTCGTGAGTATTGTTACCTCAAAGGAATCCATTGCACGTGGAGGGTGATTCCAAATTAAATGCTCCATCGTGGTCAACCATTTTCACAATTTAGATGCCACCACAACATTTTATTTCATTATAAATATATTATTTTTAATTTTATAATTTACTTTTTGTATAGAAAAAATTAATTATTATTGTTTCATTATAAAATCACGACATGATATGAAAGAAAAATATGAGCATGGAGCCCATTAATTTATTTTTTCCTGACAATCCATTATGTGAAGCGGACATAAACGAAAAGTAGGTGAATGAAGAGTGTAGTTTTTCCAATACAATACAATCCCTCAAATTCAAAGTTGCTTTACGTATTTGGTGCATGTTTATAAATTATGAAAAGATCCATTAATATATATAGTAAGACAAATGATGTTAACATACTCTATTGAATATTTACTATAGGTGGCAGTTCCAAAAATACTTAGAATATTTACAATTATAGGCTATAAAACATATTGTAGTCCAACTACAATTATAATATACAATAACAATATTTTTTCACACTTCATTAAATAATTTATTATAGTGTACAATTCATATACAAGATAAATATTTGTCATTAATTAATTAGTTAAATTTTATATATTTTTTTATCTTTTAAATAAAAAAATTGAAATTATCATCATATACTAAATTGATTTTTTTCTATAAGAAACACACACAAGAAGAATTAGTTAAAATTAATGATTTTTTTAAAAATAATTTTTAGAATACATAGTTATAATATTTTTTCACTTTCATTTTTAATATTCTATTTTTTTTTTAAAATGAATCATTAAATAACCAGTTGATCTACAAGGCAAAATTTCTCGTTGATTCATTAGTTAGTTTTTTTTCTTCTTTTTTACATGTCCTATATAAAAATAACAATTATTATAATATACTGGTTTGAGTTTATTATAAATGCAATACAAATTAGATAAATGTTGATCACTGAAAATTTAATCAAAATTAGTGTTTTTTTTTTTAAATATTGTTAAAATAAAAATAAGAACAATTTTACTATATTATTTATAAATTTTTTTCACAATTTAATTTTTTCACAATTTAATTTTTTCACATTGTTTTTATGAAAATGAGTAACCAAAGAAGTCATTTTTTAACAATTTACTTTTTTTTGCATCTTATAAATAAAAATGAAATTATTATATAGTGATTTGAGTTTATTATAAACACCATAAAAGGGTATAAATATTTGTTACTAAAGAATTAGTTAAATTTGTGTTTTTTTTTCTTAAATTGTCATACACTAACTATAATTTTTTGATAATTTGATTTTTTTTCCCACATTGTTTTATGTGAAAATTAATCACTAAATAAATATTTAGAGTGTATAATTCAAATACAAGATAAATATTTGACACTAAACAATTAATTAAGTTTTGTATTTTTATGACATTTTCAAAACAAAAAGAGAATAATTAGAATATACTAATTTGAGATTATTATAATCATTATACAAGAGATAAATATTTTTCAATGCATAATTAATTAAAATAAGTATTTTTTTAAAATATTTTCGACATAAAAATATGAATAATTATAATAATTGACTATAATATTTCACAGTTCAGAGTAAGGATGACAATGTATAGGGTTTGAATAGAGTATTATAGTACTCATACTCATTATCTGCGTTTAACTAAAATAGATCGATAAAATTGTCATCCCTAGTTCAGAGCCTACAATTTATGTACGTGAAATATATTTGCCATTAATCAATTAGTTAATTTTTTTTCTTCATATTATTATAAACCTAGATACATATACTTAACTAAAGAATTAGTTAAAATTAATGTTTTTATTTTTATTTTATCATCATAAAAATGATACCATATAATACACGAATTATAATTTTTTTACACATCATTTTTTTTCACGTTGTTTTTCTATAAATAAATTCACTTACAATATATTCCACATGAATCAAATCATTTGAGTTGACTTTTTGAAAATAATTGAAATAAAGTTATTTTGACGATAATATATTTCATGTTTGACATGGACTGCACACTAGTTTTTCAAAATTTGACATCAACAACAATGATCATTCTCCAAGTTGATTGTCAAGAAAAATAACATTCTTGACATCATTCTGATCATCTGGACAATAGTCTAAAAAACGAAGAGTGTTCTGGTTATTAAAACTGAAGACTGGAAAACAGAGAACTTTAACTTTTTTACAACTTTAAATCCCAGAACGTTCTGGTTTTGACATCATTAATCCAAGAATATTCTGGTTTACAAAGAACAAAGTCTTCTTTAGTTTAAAATCGATCTGAATAGTGAAAGTACATCAATCTGCATTGTAAATTCCTAGTATTTACTATAAAGGAACATAATTATATACTCAAGATAACTTTGGACAGATTCAAAGAGAAAATGATCAACAAAAGCAAAACAATGCATCAAGAATAAAAAACAAGATTAATTCTCAAAATTGATGGCTTGCGTAGACAAGAACATTTCTGGTTTGTTGATAAACCAGTCCCTATTACAAAGGTACCAGAAGTAGGTACACAAAGATCATACCAGAAAGATCTACTCCAAAAGATTAACAAAGGCAAAAGCTAAGCATCAAGAACTATCAAGCAAGATCGCATCAATTTTTAATACAAGGAAAGTTCTTGAAAATCGCGAATGGATTTTCAGTTCATATATTAGGAATGTACAACTCTCATATGAGCAAAAGAAACACTCAAAAAGATCAATATTAAAGAGCATGACTTAAGGCAAAAGTGTCAAATATCATTCTCTAGATTGATAAACATTATCCAACTTGTTACATTTAATCTTCAGCAGCAAACATCTTTCTCCGAAATGATTAACAACTATCTCCAAAATGACCAACATCATTCTCCAAGTATGATGACATCAGTCCAGAATGATACAAACATTCTCCAGCTTACTGACCATCATTCTCCAGCCTTATTTCATCATTCTCAAGTCTGTTTTGCGCGAATCAAAATATTGTCTTGAACTGAATGCATCAATCATATATTTGAGAATCAAAGTATCATTTAACACAATCAAAGTTTTCCAAGAATGAGAAGCTTCAGACCAGTCATTCCCATCATAAAAGCAGAACGCAAAATGTTCAAAGATATGAACATTTTTAATTCATAAAGTCTGGTTTTTGGTCAAATCTGACATATGACAGCAAATCATTTTCTAACAGCTCTTTTGGCTGTAATCAACCTTCCTAAAGCTTATAAAAGGAAAGTCAAACTCAAGGAAAAATTAGAACTTCAAGTGCTAAGAAAATCCATCACTTACTTACATTCATACTTGAAAGTCTCTCACTCACATACATAAAATCAATTCTGATTTTTTCTCACCATTTCTTGTAAATCGACATTGATACATCACCATCTCTTATCACTGGCCACCGACATCACCTTCGACAGTTGTCAATATCATTAGTCAACCACCTCTAACAACTACCACCATCTATGACTACCGCCGCCACCACCAACTACCATCTCTCATTACCGACCACCGTCATCATTGACCACTCACCTCAACAACCACCACGATCACTCATAACTGAAATTAGAAACTTAAAATTGAAAACTTAAATTAAAAATTAATATTGAAAATTCAATAAAATGTGATTTTACTTTTTGAAAATTTCAAAACAAAAATCTAAAAATTACCCCAAATAGGCCTAAAGTATCTTAAGACTGTCCTTAGGGCACAACATGTCAAATGAGAGTAACAAAAGAATAAGAATAAAAATATAACAGAAAATGTACCCAGGAAAAGTATTAAAGGAGAAGAATGTGTTGACATAAGTGATAACCAAGGATTTATTTATATTTATAGATTTATAAAGGGATTATTTGAGGGTTTTTTTTTCTTCATATATATCCCCTATTTTTTTAAAATTAACTAATGTATTTGAAATTTATATATCAAAATATTTTTTTTATTTTTTATTTTTACCTTCAAGAGGTTGCATCTCCACGCTGCGATTACTTTTTCTTTTTCTGCAATAGGAGGTCGCAATTCCAGAATGCAACCATCTATAAACTTTTACTTTTTATTTTTTTAACTATTCTGCGATAGGAGATTATAGATGATTGCATTCTAAAAATGCAACGTCCTACTTTAGGAAAAATAAATCATCCTTCAAGTAATCGGTGAGCGGAGATTCGACCTTCTAAAGGTAAAAAATAGTAGAATATTTTAATATATAAATTTCAACACAGAATATATTAATTAGTTTTTTTATATAAAAAAAGAGATATAAGTGCAAAAATTCCATTGTTTGAAGATAGGACCAAATCTGATAATGAGAAAATTAAACAAGTAGTGGACAAATCAGAAAATTTACACTAAAAACTGTACTTTTTGGCCCAATCTTGCTTACAAGTCCATATCACACTTTTGTATATAAAGACTCAATTATACAAAGGCAAAACCTGAGAGATTTGGGACTTTTGAAATATCACTCAAAATACAGCAGGATCTTTATAAGTACTAATTTCTGATATTCTTTTAATGTCACATGACAAATGCAAGCAACAATAATACACTATTATTATTAATTGATACTCACCCATTATTATGAAATCCACATAATCACATAATTTAGTGAAATGTACTTGAATTTCAACTAATAAAGAATTCTATATTGCCTTGAACCAAAAAAAAAAAAAATCTATATTGCTAGCACTCTTCATAACACATTAACTAATGGAGTGCACTTCAAACATGATGCAACACATTTTTTACATTTTTTTTATTAAAAAGATATACTGTCCTTGGCCAACCAATCGGCCGATATTAAGACTGCTAACGTAGTACATTGGCAACCCGAACTGCTGTTGACCCAACCAAACCTTGGCTTAGCCTGAAAGAGTTAGCTCGCTTAGGTTGGGTCGGGCTGGGCTGATTTGCTGGTTCTAGCTCCAACAGGTCATCCTAAATTCTTACCAATAAAAAATGGTAATTGCTCACCCTTCCCCTAATTTTACTTACATATGTAAAATACATTATTAGAAACTAACTTCCAGCAATGTATTTCACACAAAAATACACTACCCAAAGTTAGCTTATGATAAAATGCATGTTTTTTGGGGGTTGGATGGACATCTCACTAAAAATTCTCTACCAATGAATACAAATTCAGCCCATAGAATCACCCTGCGTACATCTCTCAATAAATTGCTAATAGACAAATCAAACAGGCATAAAATATAATGTCAAAAGAAAACTGGCATGAATATCAGCATATTCATAAGTGCATCAAAATGCTCACATACTATTGATAATAATTAAGGTCAGGAAATTAGAACTACTCTATGATAATAACACATTAATTAACACTCAAGTTATATAATGTTTCGGAACCATGCAAATAGTAGCCCTATTAACACATTAAAATGAGCTGGTATAGTCATTTCTTGAAAGCATGGCTTGAAGCTGATGGCTTTTATACCATTCCCTCCAGGGGAGGATACTACCTTGAAGCATATAATAACAATGGATATACATAATACTACAGTTGTTGGATAGCATAGTAAAGGATAACGGTTTACAACAGCTGTTGGACTGACTCCTGAACCTCCTAGCATTTTACTTACCTAGACTACACATTCTCAACAACATTGCAAAACACCAGAATGTATTCACAGATACCCGGGAAACAAGAGTTCTTTACGAGAATGATTCGGTAGTCAATAAAAGTACAAACAGATATTAATAACAGTTATCCCGGGACCAACTACAAATGTACGAGTTTACCTTCTTTGAAAATTAATATTGCACTGAGAATACTGTTGTTGGGGATCAACTCCGGAACAGCCATGCAGGCTTAGAGATGGGAATGAAGAGCTCATTGATGACTGCTGCCCTGGCATGGGGTTCACTCCTGTATCATAGTGAAATGAGAAATCACTTTGAGAAAAACTGGAAGATCCAAAATCTGGCAATGCCAACCCACCATCCCTTCCTTCATGAAAGTTAGCAGGTTCCTCGATACTCCCTTGAATTGCTAAATTTTCCTCTACTGGAATCACGCCTGTAAGAGTCTTAAATGCAAATTCTAGGCATGGGTCTGACCAAGAATTCATAAATGACTCACAGAACTGTAATTCAGCATTGTCGTGGTTTAATGTTTCAGTTTGAAGAGGAGATGGTGGCTCTGTTGTTCTAAATTCACCCTCAGCAACCTGCCCATTATTTTTAATTGGCTCTTCATGTATTTGTGAGTTTCCATTAGTTCTAGGATGGTGTAAAAGTTGGGTTGGGTTTCCAGCTTCAACATATAGAGGTTCTCCAAACAAACTCCTTATTATGTTGCTTTCATGATTATGAGATTCTCCAGTAGTAAATTTAGGCACATCTTCGCCAGATATGGAGGTAGTCCTCAACTCAGGTTGCCCAAGCAGTAGCTCTGAAGGCTGGCCATCCATATTACGCTCTTTCTTGATCTGGGATGGGTTTGAGTTGTCGTGAGCTTCTCCATTAATAATGGTTGTCGCTCTCCCATGCAATTCATTATTTGGCGGGTCATCAACATATTCTCCAAACAAACTCCTTATTATGTTGCTTTCATGACTATGAGAATCTTCAGTAGTAAGTTTAGGCACATTGTTGCTAGATATGGAGCTAGTCCTTAACTCAGGTTGCCCAAGCAGTAGCTCTGAAGGCTGGCCATTCATATTATGCTCTTTCTTGTTCTGGGATTGGTTTGAGTTGTCGTGAGATTTCCCATTAATGCTGGTTGTCACTCGCCCATGCAATTCATTATTTCGCGGGTCATCAACATACAGAGGTTCTTCAAACAAATTCCTTATTATGTTGCTTTCATGACTATGAGATTCTCCAGTATTAAATTTAGGCACATTTTTGCCAGATATGGAGCTAGTCCTCAACTCAAGTTGCCCAAGCAGTAGCTCTGAAGGCTGGCCATTCATATTACACCCTTTCTTGTTCTGGGATTGGTTTGAGTTGTCACGAGCTTTTCCATTAATGCTGGTTTTCGCTCTCCCATGCAATTCACTGTTTGGCGGGTCATTCACATCAGGAGTTGTTACTTTAAAAATCTGTGCAGCAGAATCAACTGGCAAAGCACCAGTGAGAGTCTTGAATGCAAATTCTAGGCAGGGGTCTGACCAAGATTCCCCAAATGGTAAGGGGTGCTTTGATCTATCATCACCAATACTTTTAGCTTCAACTTTCTCCAAATGTTGTTCCTTGGGAACAGTTTGGGCATCATATGACTTACTTCTCTTTCTTGACGATTCTCCTACCACTTCTGGTTTCAAACTGTCAGACTCATTATGAGTAAGCTTGGTTTCTTCCCCAGCATAAAGATGGTGAGACGCTCCATTAGTTAAAAGTACAGTTGCACTTGCACTGGGTTCTTCTTTGCATGATTTTCTACTGGAATACTCAAGAGCTTTATCAGATGGACTTGCCTCTGGTTCAAGGCCAGCAAGTCGCTTTGACAACCGCATAGGGACTTTGGCCTCTTTCTTTCTCTTGGATTTATTTGACTGCACGAGTGGGTTTTTGTCCCTGCTTCTTGTAACATTGCCAGTTGAATTGTTTTGACTGTCCTTTTTAACTGTAACCTTGTCAAACAATGTTTTTTGGATATCAGTTTCATGGATGGTAGTGGGTCCATTATCAACTGAATTGTTTTGACTGCCTCTGCTTCCAGTGGAATTGTCAAATGGAGGTTTTTGAATATCAGTTTCAAGGACAGTAGAGGATCTGTTATCAACAGAATTCTCAATTGGGGGTAACACACCTGTGAGGGTATTGATTGCAAATTCCAAGCATGGGTCAGACCAAGAGTAGTGGAATGCAAAGGACAGCGGAGGTTCTGATTTCTCGTCATCTGCTTCAAGTTTTTCCAGTTGATTGTCTGCAACAGGAAGGACTTTAGGAGATTTTCTTCTTTTATTTCCTGACTCTCCATTTATTGGTGCATGATCTGTACACTCGGTAACCAGGCCACCCTCACTTTGCTGCAATTCAGCTGGGACTTCTTTAGACCTTTGGCTTTTATATTTGGAAGCTTTTTCACAGAATATGGAGTTCATCAGCCCACGTTCAGATCCAGCCAGTCGTTTTGAAGCCCGACAAGGAATGAGGAGCTCTTTCTTCTTACTGGATTTGTTTGAGTTGGTATGAATTTCTGGCTTATTGCCTTCTGTTTTATCTTTTTCTAGTTGATGTGGTTGTTCTTTGAAAACTACTTCAGAAATAGTTTGGCCTGTGTTCATTGCCTCTGGCTGCTCAATTTTCGTGACACCATTGAAATGCTGAGATGATTTATTTTCCATATCAGTGCCTAGAGTGGTTCTATTTTTTCTCAAGTTTCTTTTTGGAAATAGAAGAGTCTGATCATTGATCACATTGTCAGCCAACTTGACAGGTTCAATCCCAGCCAGTCTCCGTGAAAACCGATGACCCACATTGAAATTGTTTTTCGATATGCTATTGTTACTGTGATTCACCTTCAAGGATTCGTACTTCAAAACTGCTTCAGATGTTTTCTTCATTTCAGGAGAATTTGCAGCTCCATCCTCTAACGAATGCATCTTTACAACAGATCCACCTGAGGTGTTACGAGCAACCATAATTTCAGATGGCACATTAACATGTCGCCCTTTCCTTGAGTTGTTAACATCTGGCAATTCTAAGCTGCTTCTATCAACTAGTTCTTTGGCTGCAATAAAAAGTTGAAATACATGGGAACAGGTATTAAGCATAAACGGCATATTGTTCATCCCTGAGTTGGTTGAGTTTGAAGAACAATAGATTAACCAGTCCTGAAAATATATTTCATTTATGGTTTCTTACCAACAATCTTTTGCAACGGTGTAGACTGCTTCGGTTTCTGTCTCTTGGCAGCAGGTGAGGGCTAAATTGAACAAAAGCATAACAAGAATAATGAAATTATTGACATTTGAAATTCTAAAATGCAAGCATAAAACTTATTGATTGGAAGACCCACATTAAATAGTATGCTTGGGTTTCACATAACTCATGCCAATGAAAATCTGTAAAGGACATTATTCAGGTAGGCTTATCTTAATAGCGAAAGTCACCAACAGTAGTTTAATAAAAAGATTCTTATCATGCTTGAATTTTAGCCTCGATTCTGATGTAACTGAAGAATCCATAGATTGTTTTCAGGCAAAATTGCATCAAAGGTCTTTTATCTTAAATTTGTTTCTATCAATGTACTCTTTTATCTCTTGTGTCAAGTTGGTCATTTATTCATGTAAAGCTAGTCTTTTATGTTTAACAATGTCAACAAAGTTGGACTGAACCTCATTATCCTTCCATGTCTGTTTCCAAAAGTCTTGATCATTCAAAAAGGTAAATTACATCTAAATGCATAAAATATAGCATCGAAGTTGCACCAGAATAATAGTTACAATCCCTAATCCATCAAAGTAATATCAAAATTAACATGATCTTTCTCAGTTTAGTTTTATCTAAGATCGTGGTCTCTTTGTTGTCACGTACACAAATATGTAACAAAAGTGGATAGGGAATGAAGGTCGGTCCAACAGCGCAAATGTTTTAAAACATGAAGAACTAACTTAATGCGGGGAAAAAACAGACTACATTGATACTAAAATTAAGATAAAAGACTGGGGCAATTTTGCCAACCTTTCAACAGTTTGGAGTTAGAACTAATAAGACTCAATAAAAGCAGCACTAACGAGATAGTACTCATGCAAAAGAAGTCTTACAGTTAAGATGTCTTCATCTTGATATTGACTTCTACTTGGTTTAATGGCGCATTTGCCTATATCTCCAGATTCGAGATAACGCAGTACATCCATCTTGGAACGGAATACATATCCACTCACTGGATCAGTATAAAACTGTTGGAAGTGAAACCCGGTCATAATTTGTTTAAGCATCAAACTGTTGAAAACTGTAGGATATCACACTATAAACCACACTGCCATTTGCAACTCACACTATATTACATAAATATCCGTTGTTTTTAATTGCTTAATAAAGACCTCCTTTTTGGAAGAGAGAGGACAGTAAAGCATGAACTCCAGGCAAACATAAAATGAAATTTCATACCCAATCTTTCTTAATGCCATTTCCATTCTTCCGAATTTTTACTTCTTTAATCCATCCAAGCGGTAGATCCTCCACAGTGGACTTCTCACCCACAGCCTAGAGCATAGCAAGACTAAAATTAAATGCTTGAAAACAAATTCATGAAGCCAACTAGTAACTTCTAATAATATTTAATGGATTAAATAGTATATCATTCAATAATCAATATCATGAAATCTATCATCTATGATATTTTTTTTAAAACTTTCTGCTCCTTTTTTCCATAAAAATACAGATGCATTAGAATTGCACTAATAGCACACAACCCAAGTGTACAAAAATCACAAAACATACAAAATTTAGGCAACCTGAGACACAAAAACACCCTCTAACTTGAAATAGGTACAATATTCAGTATCCAGCAAAAGAAACATGACCCAAATCAGTAATAAAGTACAGTGACACAAGCACATTAAAGTGAGGTCTTAAGCTGAGGCAGCCATTTCCATTTTCAGAACAGCTTTTTTATGGGAGGTCATATTTTTCATGTTTTAATCTATAACATTTTCTTCATTATGTTGGCATTTACAGG
The DNA here is from genome assembly GCF_000331145.2 of Cicer arietinum. Classification (NCBI taxonomy): domain Eukaryota; kingdom Viridiplantae; phylum Streptophyta; class Magnoliopsida; order Fabales; family Fabaceae; genus Cicer; species Cicer arietinum. Next base: position 5,551,700 of record NC_021165.2, on the reverse strand, counting down.
TTAATTTTCATGCCATGATCCTTCACAACAAATACAGTAAACAAAACACCTGCCAATAAATTCTAGGGTGATTATTGCTTTATGTCAGACACAGTTCAAAATTCGAATTATGAAAACTGACAATCATGCATGTCAAAGATTAGGGTAATGTACAATGATAAGAAACGATCAGTTGATTTGATGGTGAAGTTCATCAATAACAAACAGAAAAAGAAAGATAGAGATATCGAGGTATAGAGGTACAAACATTGCTTGGAGAGTGCATGTTAATGCATTTCTCTCCATCCTTGTTTGGAGAATGCTGGCTACTGTTGGTGCATTTCTCCTCCTCCTTATTTGGAGAATGCTTGTCATTGCATTTAGCTTCCTCCTTGCTTGTAGAATGCTTGTTAGTGCATTTCTCATCCTCCTTGCTTGGAGAATGCTTGTTAGTGCGTTTCTCCTCCTCTTTGCTTGGAGAATGCTTGTTAATGTGTTTCTCCCCCTCCTTGCTTGGAAAATGTGTTCTAGTGAATTTCTTCTTCTTGGAAGTGCAGTTGTTGCCCTTTGTAGTTTCAAGATATCGTAATACCTCAGGTTTCGAGTAGAACTTGTTTCCATTCAGTGAATCAATGTAACACTGTAACAAGAAAACAGTTTTATGGTGAGTGATAAGTTACATTACTAATGTTCACAAATACATATGATTTTCATCCATAACATTTAGAAGTAATTTTTACTGAGCCCTTTTCCACAATAACCAAGGTGTAACTAATTATTGAAGAGGATAAGTGCTAAGCAGGACAACACTACCATGTAATTAATATGCCTAAAAAGTTGGTCCAAAAACAGATCAAGAGAACATAAATACCACCACAGAGTGCCAAATCACATGTTTACATCTATTGAAGAGTGTAGCGTTTATCAACGAATACAACCACTGCAAATTAACGTGAGTGTGGTCTCTAAAGATATGTCCCAAAATCCAGCTCACCACTATACAGATGGGAAGAACAAAATTACAATTTATTATAGTATTTTATCATAAGTTAAAATCATGGACGTTATTAGGAATAAGATTTTAGATTTTCAAAATAGAAGTTTCTTCTACAGAATTGTACACAAATTATTATTCATGATTCAAGGCCAGAAACTTTAGAACCGTGCATGTAGACATATAAGGTCAGCCATACATTAGTGAAATGATTTCTTTCTGACTGACAGCGAGCTGTTATTTAAGGAAGGAATGATAAAAACTTACTATAGAAAACTGGAAGGAAAAATAATAATAAAAAAGTGGTCTAATTAAAGTCAATAATGGTCAACAACTGAACAACAACAATAAAATAACCAAACAACCGATTAAGAGAATCTATTCAACACCTTATATCCAGATCCCATAAGCGGACCACTTTTTCGGGTTCTGACTTCCATATCCCAGCCATCAGGCAACCAATCAGGCCATTCATTGCCTTTCTCTGCAGTCTGAAATTATCATAATCAACCATGTCACAAGTGTGAAAGACATTAACTAAGTCGCAGAAGAAAACAGCCCAAAAAAAAGTCTTCAAGATCTATACTCACTTGCTGTTTAGAACTGCATTTCGTGTCACTGTCGAACTGTCTGTTGGTTTCTTCAGATTTTTTAACTTTCGGTTTTCCCATTTTTATAAAGGCAGATTATCCTATCAAATATAAAACAAATTGGTCAAAACAGTCAAAGCTCAAAGCATCTCCTATGTTTCCTTATTGTAATAATAATTCATATTCTAAATTTTAACTAGTTTCGTTATATCTCCAACAAGAAACCGCAAACACGCACAATCAAGAGAGAACTCTGTGCATTAAATGAGATTCCACTTCCATGACCAATTTAATCTTTCTACCAAACACGTACACTTCAAAAAACTAGTCACTCTCGGTGAAATTAAAGTCAACTTTAGTCAGAATTGGAAAGTAATTCAACTGTCTGTGTAATAGATTTCCTTACCAGATTGAAGATGAATTAACCTATTACCCTTTCATAAAGGAAAAAAAAAACATACTTTTGCAAGTCACAAAAGATCGCAATCTTAAGTAGGGAAACACAAAACGAATTAATCAAAAAATAGAAATGAATCTAGACAAAAGAAATGCATGGATTTCAACTAAAATCACATGCATCTCCATCATTGAACTTCCTAATCTACTTTACCAAATGAATCATCATAATAATGAAGAAAACAACATTAATAGTAATAATAATTAAAAATAGTTAGAATAAAAAGTAAAAACGAAAAACGCGTAAATATTGAGTAGTAAGAGTAAAAGAGAAGCTGACGGGGAAAG
>NC_021165.2:5491986-5549094 GCF_000331145.2 Cicer arietinum | reverse complement strand
GAGGTGTAATTTCATGGATGAAGGAATGAATTGCAAGATCCAAGGGTTCGGCGAGGAGGGAAGTGAAATAATTGGTTTTGTGAAGGAGATGAAAAGGTGTGAGCTAAGAAGAGAGTAGGAGGATTATTAGTCTTCGATTTGATTGCTTTGCGAATATTTAGTTGTTTATTAATCTTTCTCTGACTCCACGAATGAGGCCTCTCAACCCACGTGTTCTATTCAATCAAACCAAACCAAAACATTTAAATGCTGCAGTGCACGGCACACTTTTTCTTTTTCTTTATGAACTCCAAAGCTCAACCAACTTTTCTATTTTATTAATTTAAATTCAAATTTATTAAAAATATAAAAGATAAATATATGGAGATACTCACATCATGCAATTTAATAATGCAAAACGGAGTTTGCATTAATTATTTTACTAATAGTACTATATCTTTATTTAATTTGTATTTTTTCTAAAATTAATAATAAATATTATAATAAAAATATTAACTAATATCTCTTTTAAAAGATATAATTATAAAATCAATATCAATTATCATAAAACGAAAGTATAATATTACTATTAAAATTTTTAATTTCAATTGTATGATATTATCTTCTTAAAAATGAAATTGTACTTTTCAGAAAAAGAGAACGAAACTTATTAAAAATTGTATAATTAGTATTTTAAAATTATAAAAATAATATTTTTTTCTTGAAAATTATTTTTTGGTTATTTAAATGACATTTAGAAAAAAAAATATATAAAAGTAAGAATAATTAATACCAGAATGTGTTAAGTCAATTAATTGTTCCAACACAAATCTCACAATTCACATAACAACCGTTGGTTTCAACTTATATGATTTGCCTTTTCAATAATGAGAACAATTTATGTAAGTGGTTAGTGGATAATTAAGTGTTTCTTTGATGAAGTTATATATCATCTTATACGAAGTTAGTATATGTTTAAGAAGTTAGTTTTTAGAAAGTTAGTAGACCTAAATTTGTAACTTCATTTTATATTTTTCCAAACACACATTTAACATATATACTATATTGAGCGAGGCGTCTTTAATCTGATTTTATTAATGAATATTTTATAAAAAAATTAAAAATTATATAGATCCAAAACTATTAAAATTGCAACTGAATTAAAACATATAATATTATAATAACCACTTCTATCATACAAATCTCCATTAATATTTTATTATGTTCACATGATTACTCAAATAAATAAATAAATTATTTTAAAATAAATAATAAATTCTACTATAATTAATTAAGTGATGTATTGAGTTTAAATTCTGGCAAAACATTCAAATTTATTATATTGTATTAGAAATAAGTAGGTCGTTTTCATCATTTTAAAAGTTAAAATACATTTTTCATTTAATAAATATTCCAACGCAATCCTTTGTAAAAAAAAAATGTTACTAGTATTTTCATTGATCTTGAGTATATATGTGCAACAATGGTGAAATTTGCACCTTTGCATGTCCAATATGTTTTTTAAATAATAATTTAGTTTCATTTGTTTTTTTTTATAAAAATGTGTATTTCAGATCTATGATATAGATAGAAAAAAAATAGATTAATTACTGTATATATTGAAAGTGTAAAATTATACATACATTAAACTGAAATCTGATAACATTTTGTTATATCAATTCTTAAATTATTTACACGATGAGATTCCAATGTATGTATAAAGAAATTTTACTCAAACAGTACATAACATTAAATCATATGAGAAACATGATACATCATTTGTTTTTCACAAAAAAAAAAAACTAATAATCACTATTGTTTTTAAAACACCGTTTTTTTTGTTTATTTATGTACTATATAAACTTATTTTCCTAACAAAACAAAGGTAAAAAGTTTTTAAGTTACACACATCCAAACTTGTTTTTTTTTTTTGAAAGATTAATTTTGTCAATTTAAAATCAATGTGTCTGGCGAGTTTTTTCACTTCTCTTATAAAAAATAAAAATTCAAATAAAAAAGACTCAATTTTAAAAATAATACATGATAGAGCATTGAAAAAAGGAAAAGAAAATAAATTGAAAGAGCATACTAAACAACTTTGAGTGAATCAAATGACATATCAATGACATATTACGAGATTTCCACATTAATGGCTTACCTCTGTTTCAATCAGTTAACTACTTCTAAAATACTAACCTTTTAAGGTTATCTCCAACTAAAAAACCAAAATATGTAAACGATGTTTTACTCAATTTATATTTAGGAACTCAACGACATTCCCTAACCAAAACCAACTCACATTAATTCACACCAACAAACGAAAATAAACTTGAAGACTAAATATCACCAACTCAAAAAGAAGAGATTCACCTTTATCGCACAAATATTGGCCCAGTCTTTCTCTGTTACAATCAAAGTATTGTATGCAAATTTCAAATGTGTAGTGCAAAAATCAAGATAATGCCCTTCCTAAAAACTACAATATGCACCCAATTGAAATGATTAATTTAGTAACGCATTCAATTATTCAGCAACAATAAAAAATAGAATAGATTCTCTAACATAGATCACGATCCAAATAAAATTCATTAGTAAGACTACCATTAATTAGAACAGACGTAAGACGTAGTGGTTGTGCTACAACATTCAAACATCTTTCAAAAAAAATATATTTTTGTTATCACATGATCAAGATGCCCTCATTCTATTGAGTTATTGACTTACTCAAAATAAACCTTAAATAAAATAAAATCATTATTTTTCTTTTTTGCTTCATCAACCACTTCCTTTGCTATCAAGACACCATCCAATATTTGCCTACCCTTGCCAAAGGCAAATTGAGTTTATGAAATCACCTGACTAATAGCCATTTTCATTCTATTTGCCAACACCTTCAATAATACTTTATACATACATCCTATCAATAAAATTGGTCTAAAATCATTCACCTTTTGCATATTTTCCTTCTTGGTTATAAATACAATGAAGTGCAATTAAAACCACACACTAATCTTCCACAATCCCAAATTGTTTGTTTCACCTCCTCCTCTAAAAGAACTTCAACCAATCTTCTCGCTTTGATATAATTGATTTCACAACTCTTATATATGAAGCCTAACTATTAATTAATTTTGAGATTAATTGAGTGACTCATGTTGAACTTTGAGTCATTATAGCTCAACGTGAGTCCTTTAGTTGCAAATTAAAGCCAATAGAGAGATCCTAAAGCCATTTGAGATGTTGTAGATACTTATAGCTAATTTGACAAGTTCCACAACTTCTTAATACAATGAATAAGCATGTCAATACCTTCATAGCTTAATCTGTGAAGCAAAGATAAAAGTTTTTGCATATTAAACACATAATGTTCAAGTTAGATTGATCTGTAAGGGTTCCACTGGCTCAAATCCCAAACCTGCAATAGTTTCATTAATTTACAGATCACATAAGTTGGTCCTCTTAAACATGGTTGAAACAATCTTTTGAGGAGCCGTGTAACTTACCAAAGAAAGCATATTGATTTTGTACTTTTGTTTGCTGACACCAGAGCAAATAAATGAAGCATGCCATGTTGACATGAAGGCTAACAAATATATTTTTGACAATCCGAGGAAAAACCCAAAAGTTACTTTTATGAGTGCAGATATCATAACATTTATATATTCAAATATTGCTTTAGAAAGCAACTAATAATTCAAATAGATAATTTGTTAGCTTAAGTTAGATCAGCAGGTTGAAAGACATTCAAGAAGTTGTGATTTGTGTACATTAAAGTTGCAGGCCTGCAGTTAATCGACTAGAAATAATGTGTATAACTAAAACTTATTTGAAACTTTATTTCCAGATCTTATAAGAGCTCTTTTTTCTTACTGAAATTAAATTATGAATGTATAAGGTCGTAGTCTCGAGAGTGGATTTGGTTGAAAATGCCCCTAAAATATTTCTATTACACTGTTTATATTAAAGTAGACGTGTATTTAAATTAGGCACTGCTCAGTTGCTCTTGACTGTTTTTGTAATCAATATATCTCCCTCTTGGCATATGTGTGGATTCACACGTTTAAAATATTGTTTTTATTTTTTCAATTGTATATTTATTTTATTATTTTTTAAATTGTATATTTATTTTATTTTAATAAGAGATTTCTAAAATGAATTATTGTCTTATAGATAAAATTAAATATTAATTAATAAATATGTATTTTTATAAATAATGAAAATAATTGTTTTAATATTTTGATTGATTCTAAAAATATAAATAATTATTTTATTTCAAACATTTTCTACTTTATATTAAAAAAAATTAACATAATTTTTTTAAAATAAAAAAAAATATTTTTACAAACTAAACAAACCATAAGTTTTCATTTGCAAATAATATATAAAAACAAAAATAAAATTTTTACACTTTTGTTTACATAATTATATTATGTTTACTTCGTAGAACTTCTAAATTAAAAATTGTAGAAAGAAAGCGAGTTTTTTTCATAGGTAAATATTAAATTATATTATGTTAATTTTTGTTGTTATTGAATTTTAAATAATTTAATTTTGAAAATAATTTTTAATTAATATTATAAAGTTGAGTGGCGTTCTTTTTAACATATTTTATATTATTGTCCAAAATAGTGCAAGAAATACAATAACTACCACGTCTCTAAAGTAATTATGTACTTGAGTGGTATCGTGGAGAAAAAAAAAAACACGAAATAACTAATTCTTTTAGTAATAAAAAATAACACACTAAGAGCATCTACAACGGGAGTGAAAATGAGTTCGTCCGTCAGCGTGTAATTACTTAACTTCCAGTTTTTTGTGGGTTCACCGTTGGAGTTGTGCCAAGGTGTCATCACGGTACTGTTAGGAAGGAACGGTGCTTCAAAGCAGTTATCTTTTTTTTCTACCTTTTATTAATTTATTAATAATAATAAATTTATCATTTTTTATTAATTTATAGCCATTAACTTCTTTTTAATTTATTAAATAATAATAATTTTGTAACCATTAGCTTTTTTGTAGTTAATATATAACCGTTAGCCTTTTTTTTTTCCCCTTTAATTACGATTGTTAGCTCATTAATAGAAACAATTTGTTACTCATATTTTTTCTTCACAATTTTTGTTGCAGAAGTTTGTTAAAGTTTTTATTAAAATTTTAAATTAAAATAATGTATAATAATATTAATTAGAATATTTAAATCAATAGTTTAAGTTATAATAAAACTAAATATTAATGTATACATTAAAGTAATGGAATATAATATAATTTTTTAAAAGTTAAACCGTAAAAAACGAATGAGTTGATTTAGGGTGATGTGGCATAGTAGAACTTTCATGTTGAGTTCACCGTTGGAGTAGAAAACTAGTGAATTGCTTCAAGATGATGTGGCACAGTGGACCCCATCTAAAGAACCCATTTTGAGTTCACCGATGCTCTAATTAATCTAAGTGAATTTTCACAATATTAAATAATCCTATGATACTTCCACCCTATAAATATTATTAGTTTCAATTCAACATTATCTCCAAAAGTTTTCGAGATCAACGCTTTGGACGTAAATTGGGAAAACAAGTTTAATCATCATCATAAGTAAATAAAGAACACAACGATAAGCAGGTTTGGAAAAGAAGCTAGAGTTTGAGTTATAATGTAAGGCACCAAATTAGGCGTGCCTTTAAAACAAAAAGGTATTGTTTATTCCTGATCCACCCATTTTTATTTTTATTATTATTATTATCCGGCTTAAAATATTTGCCATTTGTTTCCGCCTTGCTTTTAAGATGCCAAAAAATGCAGCTTAGTGAAAATTATAGAGTAATGGGTTTTGCAATGCAATGCTCAAGCTATGGCTATTCTTTCTGTGTCCCTCATCGATTCGCCCCAATTTCTCTCCAAGGTGAGTCAGTTACAACGAACTCCTTCAATTCTTTTATGTTTTACCGGAACATCACCATTCATTAGTTAGTTAGTTACTGCATTGATTCATTCTGATGAATTTCCTTTTCCAGCTTTCCACCAGTGGAACGGATTCAAGAGCCAACGAAATAATCAGATTACTGCACTTTGTGCTGCCGACGACCGAAACTCCAACCTCGCTTCTCACAGGAAAAGGTCTTCCTTATTATTATTAGCTATCAATTCCCCCTTTTCATCCGATTATAAATATGATTACTGTTTTAATTTCGTGTAGAAAAATTGTGGAGCACATTTGTCTGCTCAAAGCAAAAGATGATTTATCTGAACACGATGAGAACGACATGCTTGATTATTTATACACAACTCAGTATCAAATGGGTGGTATTGTTGCTATTTCATTAGGTAAATGTAAATGCTATGTTAGTTTGCTATTTGTTATAAACTATACACAGCATCATATATTTCTTTACATGCTATGAAATACGAGCATCAGACACAACATTGACTGAATTTAAGAAAATTAAAGTGAATGAATGCAACCACATGCGTCGCGGTTGGTGTCCAACATCAACATGTATCGAATTAGCACATGTTCAACACTAAATAAATACACCTTTAACCTGAAGTGTCTGCTGCTATGTAGTTTATATGTCTAGCATTGCTTAACTATATATAGTTTTATATATTTATTTTTTGAAGGGGAACTTTTTCATATGATGATGAGTTGATGACCTTGATGCTCCTGCAGGGCGAGTTTCTTCTCCGAATCCTGATCGAATTACTCATGCTCTGTATATGCGGTTTCAGAGGAAGGAAAACCTTGAAAAGTTCTATGAGAATTCCTTTTACTTGAAGGTTATCGAGGACCACGTTATGACTTACTGCCATGTATGCACCAACATGTAAACACCGATTCTCTGTTCCTTTTTTTTTTTTTTGTTACTATTGAGTTAACCTCCTCATGAACGTTTTAACTTGGCTCTTAATTGTTTAGGGATTAATTAATGTTGATTACGAATCTGAAGTTGATGATGACATGCTTTCTATATTTCGCAAAGGAGAGGTTGGTATTAATTTAATTAATTTTCCTTAATTTTCCGGATCTATAAATTCCATGGTTCATCAAGTATCAATGCCCAATTCATATTTGGTAATAACTAATAACCTAGCGGCAGTAGATTCTATGTTCATTACCAATTGTGAATTAAAATGAACATAATATGTCTTATATTTTATATTCTAACAGTAAATTTTTTTGGGGGGTGGGGCTCTGGACTCTGGGGTGCATCAAATGATTTTTTTTTGTCAGGAGTTCAGCCATGGAGTGGAGTTTGTTCTTTTGTTATCATTTAATGAAGGTGCCTTAGGTAACCAGGAGGAACATGCACTGGTCTCTCTGGCAACAGTGCTGTTGGAATCTCCTTCCTTGATAGTACAATTTACAAAAGGTATGTTTTCAGTTGTAACGACATTTATTCAGACGTTGCCTTGTGTTAGTTGTGTTGTAACACAACCTTGTAGCATGGTTTGTTGGCACATCAACCGTTAGTTTTATTGACAAAAGGATTGTATGAATAAAATCCTTTCCACTATGTTTTGATTTTCTCCTTGGGTTATTAATTTTAATTGCCAGGTTTTAATTTCAATCAAAGTTCTAAGGAGTATACTCATGGAGTAGTGATACGATTTCGATCAGGTGATCTCAATCTCACGGTTTGTTACATCTGATTTTCTTTGACCTTGGCTGTGTTGACCGATTCTGGTACATGGTGGTATGTTCTGCAGTTGAGGCATTTGAGATACTTATACACAGCAAAGAGTACAAGGATGTAAGGAATTGAATTTATTGTTTCTTAAAATTTAGACATTGTGCTTGGGTTGGGTTGTTATTGTTATACAACTTTTGGTGTTAGCTAGCTTGTATTTAAATTTCAGATATTCACCTTCTTGTCACATTTAAATGGAAAACAATTCTAAATGTTTTCAGTAAACAATATAATACAGAATTTTTGATTGGGGATCATGCTGTAACTTTCTCTTGGTAAATGACAAAATTCTAATATGTTAGCTGATTCTTTCATTTTTTTACCAAGAGATTTTTCATTTATTTATATTAACGTATTAAATGAACTTCCTAATGAGATAAATTGAAATATAATTTGCTAGAGATATAAATATATTATATTTTACAAAACTGAATGGATACCACCGTGTGACTATATCTTGATGAGAACAAGCACAGCAAGAATCTAAACTAAACTATATTTGGACATCGAAAACAGGTATGGATATCTAAGTTCCAGCCAATTGTCCAGAAATCACTGTCTCTTCATTTCTTGGTTGATCCAGTGGGAACTGAGATTATGTAGTGAGGATAATTTATGTAAGTTTTTACATTTAACTTGCCTATATTCTAGTGACAGACATATTTCTCACGTTTTATTCCAAATCCTTGCCAGTTTTGAACAAGAAATTTGACTTGGTTTCCTGTTCTTTTTAGGAACAAGGATGAAGGTTATTTCCTGCTTTATATTTGCACTCACATGTTCTTTTTCCATGAATTGAGGCCAACATTCTGAAATGGGGCCATAGGAAAGTTCTTTATGCTTATTTGTATTTTCTTAAAGCTCAGTGTGTCTGGACCTACTACTATCTGTATCCTGCTTCTGGTAAAATATTGCTGTGTTAGTGTCAAAGTCAAACCTGCAAGGTACTCTATTTTCCCCTGAAAATTATTCACACACCTAACATAGTGTAGCCTTATCAATATAATTTACGTTCGGAAATTTAGAAAAACAAGCTTTATTTTTTTTTGGGCAAATGTCTGCAATACTTCATATCTAATATTTCTATTGGATCAAGTACAGTTTCTTTGAATCTGGAAGGCTAGTATCTTGATTCTCTCAAACTTTTTAAATTCTACATCTTATCTAGGAAACTAAACTACTTTATACTAGAAGCCTGCAAAAACTTGTATAAATTGATAAGCAGCTGATTGCTAGATAGTTGATCAGTTATGAAGGGGGTTTGGACCCCCTGGAACATCTCGTAGAGAAACGCCATAAATTGGGTGGACATCTTTTGTGTTAGGTCCCTGTTGTGTCCTTGTATTGAAATGCAATGATATTGAGAATTGCCGAAAAGAGCTTCTCTTTTCTGTTTGCTTGATTTCTCTACTCATCCATCGTGTGGCCTTGCTGGAACTCGAGAACTGGCTAGTCATCAGTATGGTCATTATGATCAGAAGGGAGAGTCTTGAATATTGAACTGCCATGATTTCTGTTTTGTGAGAGACTGAAATTTTTTAAATAACACAGATGAAAAGAGAAGGGGACGAATTTGGTTTGTTCCCTTATGCAGGAAAGTTTATCACCCTTTAATATGAGTTAGAGAAGCTGTAGCATAGATAGAGCCAAAACTAAATAAATTTTAGTGAAATGGCAAAAGTGCCCATTGATCATAGATAGGTTTGCACTTGCAGCCAAATCATTTAACTTAACTAGTGGACAATTCATAGAGATTAAGCAGTTGTGCTTGTTTTGACTCAGTTGTAGAAGTCCAGTATTTTGATTTTAGGCCATTTTGTTGGAATTTCACTCAAATGATTCAAATAGCTTTAAGAATAGTTGGGAGAAGTAGATACTGCTGAATTAAATTTGAGTCTCATTAAAATTAAGATTTTTAATAATACTGTCCAAGGTAGCAAGAGTCCTCTTCCGTCCTTTTAGCTGTGGTGGAGTGCCAACTTAAAACACTCCTTGAAAAATGATGAGACCCTTGACTTTTCTATCAATCAGTTCTATTATGTGTTTATGTTTATGTACATACTATGAATCTTACGTGTCTGAACAACCAATTTTAGAGCATGATGTAAGTAATATAAATAGTTAATAAATAAACCCATAATTGATATTAGATACACATAATTAATCATGAATGTGTTGAAATATCAACTTTTTATTTTTCTCTTTACTCTACTCATTTTAAAAGAGTCAAATCTAGAGGCTCTATATAGGTGTGGGATAATTATTGTTGTGACTTGGGTGAGCTTATGTAGATACTGATTCACCAATGTTAAAAATGATTTTATCACCTGAAAGTTAAGTGTATGTGATCTCTTCATATGTTACTCTTGATAGAGAACAAAAAGATAAAAGTTCAAATCAAATTTATGAATGTTTATGAAAAGAGATACACAATTTTTTAATATGTCTTCTGAAATTTTGAGTGGACTCCAACTCGCTTTCGTAGATATTTTGACCCTAGATCCAAATTGCAAGTGATGCTGGTTCATGTTGAGTCGGGTGTTGTTTTTCTTAATAATTTTTAACAATACTAACTTTGACTATTTAAAAAAAAATCGAACGTTTTTCCTCATGTATCTGCATCTAGTCTATTAACTGATGATATTCAGATATGATCTTCAACCTCGAGTAATGCCAATTTATGGTTACTTATTATTATTATTCCTATCAACCTGCGCTAAAATAATTGACTGATACAAATCGATGTGACTTAATAAGCTCAATTACCAATTGTTGGAGAATGAGGTCCCTTGCTAATAAGTCCAAGAAAATGGATTTTTCTTTATCTCCCTTCGTTTCTAAAAATGAGTGTTATTTAAGTTTTTCATACACAATGAGAAAAATATTTAATGAATGAGTTTAGTAAATTTTCAAAATACTAACTTTTATTAACTATTGGAATAAGAACATAATAGAGTACTGCTGTACACTAGTATAATAAGTTAGTCATAATATACACTTAATTTCGGAGTATGTTCGGTCCCAAAAAAAAAAATTAGGAGTCAATTTAAAAAATATTATCTGTCTTGCAACTTCAACATTAATTTGGAATGTACATCTATGGGATAGATATACATATTCTATATCTATTTTGTTTTCGTCTTGTTTATTAAACTTCAAAAGATCCAAGTTGATAAGCTCACCACGTTGCTATTTTATTGAAAAGCAGTCAGACAGCCACTTGCTCATATTAGAGTGGTGCAAAATCGTGAATTTGATAATTTTGCTTACATTGCGGGGTTTGAAAAAATTAAATACTCAATAAATACAAAATGCCAAACTTAAATGTTGATATTTGACAAAAGGAAAATGCTAATTAACTATTCATATGTAGAAATAATTCTTTGCAGCCTCTACAGTAAAAAAATTCCATTTTTGATATCCTTTGAGAGTATCTACAATGGTGCTTTCCGATTTAAGTTTTTAAGTAAGTTTAGCATATACACATCAATTATTTGATAATTTTTTAATCAGAATTCTTAATAAGCATTGTTCACTTTAAACCGACACTTCAAAAAAATTACTAAATGGATCCCACTAACAACTCTTATAATTACATTTCTAACAATATTAATTTATTTTAATATAAGCATCCATAGCCACTCTTCTCTAAAAACACCAATGTTTTTTATTCTACAATAGAGATGTCTATTTGACATAGTGCTTAATTGGAGAAACACCTCCACTTTGAATGTTCTAATACGGGCTATTAAGGTACATGTTAACATGATCATCGACAAAAAGACTCCCTAAAATGCTTTTACTTATCTGATTTAAAAGAGTAGATTAACCTTCCCCAAAAAAAATGAGTAACTGATCATTTTGAAATTACAAAATACAATTTAATTTCTCAAATTTTTAAAATATATCAATTTAATTCCTTTTGCAGAAAAAAAATTTTAATTCCTTGGATTGTGATTCGATATAATAAATATTTTTCCGTTAACTTTTTTTTCTTCATTTAATTAGTGTCCTAAAAAATTTGTCAGCATTATTTTATCTTTTATTTTTATTATTTCTCACGTAATTTTAAAAGAAATTTTAATATTTTTATTTTTATTTTTCTGTAGATTAAATAATAAATATCACTACAAACTGACAAAGACACAGTTGCAAAGTCTCGGATTCAAACTCAAAATATGATGTCTAATTTAACAATATCAACATTTTACTATTTTTATTATTTTATCAATTATATCTTTATATTCTACTAATTAATCAATAAAAGAGGTAATTTTCTAGAATTATCAAATTAAATAAATAAAAGATACATTAAGAATTTAACGAATAATTTTAGTATTATAAGAAGATAATTATATTATCTTGTCAAAAAATATAATTATGTTTACCGTAATCTTTTGGTCAATATTATTTAGACAAAGTTTTGAATCAAATTAAAATTAGTTTTTCCTCATTACTATAATGATATCTCAACATCAAGCTCGTAATTCTTGCATCTTGCTGGCTGAGTTTGGTATTTGCATTGCATCACAATGGGGCCCCAATTTGACTTTCTAATTAGTAAGCGGACCCAACATCATCACAGTATGGTCACAATTATACGATGGTTGCTTATTTGTCCTGTAATTGTACTTGATTGTTCATCTATTATCCGTATTTGTCCTTCACTATCCAATATATTATTGGAAGTTAGGATCTGATAGTGTACATTATTGAAAACTAGAATTTGATAAAAAAAAAAAACTGAAAAATTAACAAATATAGAGGCTGGATGAACAACTACCTGATTGTCTATGTCAAAGTCTCTTTCGTGCAAGACAATACAATGTACAACTAGAACTAACATTAAAACATATTCTTAGTATTCATTTTATTTTCTGGCGTTGATGTTGACAAGCTCTATTTCGGAGAAAATTTTCATTCTAGCAATATTTAACATTGTATATGGGTACTGCTGGTATAGATATTCAATTAAAATTTAGAAGATATATAATTATATGTATTTATTCACTCACTAGATACCCACAAGAACTTGAGCTCAAATTCCGCTGCAAATATATATAAATGTTTAGATGAGATGGTTTAATATCGAATCAGTTAAATTAGTAGTATTGAGTTTAAAAAGTTTGAATGTAATTCTAAAATGCAAGGTTAAGACTTTTTGGAACCAATTTTCCCAGACTTTTAATTATGATCCATATAACACCCATAACATTAAGCATGAGATTGCTTTGAATTTAAGTGTGTTTTTGGAGTGTGATAGACAAAATTAAGCTAAACCTTCATAATTTTACCAATTTCAATGTGAAATCAAACATATACAGATGTGAAACATAATTAACATATTTCATTGTGAACAATTTTGTACCAAAGAAGGCTCCAATCTTAAGCAGAACTTTATGATTTGCGTATTTGACAAGGTATCTGGAAGCGATTCATCAAAGGGGCGTCAAATTTTGAATTGTTAAGTCAAGACAACTCTATGCCTAGGCTATTTTTTTTTTTTTTAAATGTTGATTTTTCTTTGGTTGCAGAGTTAGTTACTAAAGTCGAACACTGGGAACCCGTTAGGATACAGGCCACAAGTGATTCTAAGAGATTCTCAACAGTCATTAGCAAGTCCTTTTTGAATTTACAAGTTCTGTTTGTATAAATTTAATCTAGGATTTAATTTTTAGCTTTTGATTCTCTAAAGAAACTTATTCCAACAGCTTGTGTATTCTCAATTTATATAAAACTTCCTGGAGGAACATATAAGTATCATCCAATTCCAAAAATAAATTAGCAGTATTCAGAAGCAACTTTTTGCATTAGAAGATGCAACAGATATTTTTCAATTTCTTCTTTTCTTTTTTTTAATGTACAAGGAAGAGCTATCTACGAATTCTAATGCCAGGAATGTCTTTCAAACCCATTTTTAGTGCAGTTTTTCGAAAGAGAGAAGGCGGCCTTGGTAAACCAATTGATTCAGAAAACCGGTTTGCCAGCTCAGCTACTGTGGTCTTTTCCCTCCCAATTTCCCTGATGGAGTTATAATAACCAAGCCAGGCATGATAAGCTGCTTCTTTGATGTCATTATCAATCTTTGCCATGGATTGCTCAATCTGCAAAAATATATAACATAAATAACTATGGATGTTCCAGATAGCAGCTATGACGAAGTCAGAAAAATATACCTTAAGTTGTTCCTTTGGATCTATATCTGGTGAGGGGAATTTCTCTAGAGGGAGATCTTTGATCTCATTTAAAAAATACTCTTCCCATGGTGCAATCAACAATATGCCTTCCCCATCTTTACCTTCTCGTCCTGTTCTTCCAAGACGATGTATATATTGTTCACGGTCTGAAGGAATTCCCACCTGGATTTAAATAAATTGTTCAAAATAGAATTATTGGCTACTCATGAAATTGTCTCAAAAATCCATGTTCTATTTGACAGTTTTAGCAAGAAATAATTCTGCCCTGTAAGCAACTCTGTAGCAGAAGTAGTTTATTTACCTCTATCACCCAAAACGAAATAAAAATTTATAATTACAAGACTGAAAATTAACAAGGAACACATACCATGTACAGAAAAATATGAGTGGAAATACATTAAAAGATTGAACAATATACCTGTATGACTAAAGTAACATCAGGATAATTCATTCCACGTGATGAAACATCAGAAGAGACAAGAATCATTTCTTTGGATTCCTTAAACTCATCTGATACACGAGTCCGATACAGCTGAGGTTTTCGAGAATGTATCTCCTTAACATTCAGTTTCATTTCTCGAAGAAGGTGATATGTGAGTGATGTCACCATCCCAGTTATACAGAAAACAATAACCTGAATGCAAATCTACCAGTTAAAACCATACATTGAATAACAAAGCAATTGAAATTCCAAAACAGCAAATGTATTAAACCTTATAATCAGGTGTTTGCGAGATATGCTCTTTCAAAATATGATGTACTATTTGAAAGTGTGATTCATGTGGAGCGATAAGATAAGTTTGCTTCACCTGTGATGCCAAACAAAAATAAGCATTAGTGCCTATCACTAGAAATTTTTGATGAAATTATTAAGATACAATCATTTTAAAAGAAATATACAAGAATTTTAAGAATAAGAATAAACAAATTGTATAGCCTAAGGATCTAGAAATTGGATATGTACTTTCTTTGGTAACTATTAGAGTCTGACAATAGTTACTGCAACTTACCTGAACAGGAGTTTCCACGCAACCCATTCCAACTGTATCAACATATTTGTGTTCCCTTTTCAAAACAAGTTGCGATATTCGACGGACCTGCATATATTTTAAAGGGTTAGTTATGTTGTTGATTGAATACTGAAGCAACACAGACGTGCCTGTTAAGAACCTTCAGTCAAAAACTATCAACACTTAAAAACCCTAACCTAACCTCCTTTGGCATGGTTGCAGAAAACAGCAAGGATTGCCTTTGCCGGGGCAAACAATCAACAATTTTTTCTATATCCTTTCGAAACCCAAGGTCCAATAAATGATCAGCTTCGTCAAGTACAAGCATCTGCATGCCCATCAATCGTAAAGATATTCCAGACTTATTCTCAATATGATCCAGCAACCTACCAGGTGTAGCAACAAGCATCTGAAACATTTAATACAAGAAATACAAAATCATTAAGCGTTGCTAGCATGGTGATTTTTCCATACATGATAACCTACATATCCTTCTTCCCCTCCTACCCCCACCCAAAAAGCATTAGCCTAACACTTGATCATAAACCACAGGCTAGGAAACATAAGTTTAGTTACAACACAAAAACCTGGCATGGATCTGATTCAAGGCGTTTTTGGTCAACTTTAAATCGTACACCTCCAACTAGAGTCTGCACTCCAATGCCATCATGATATTTCAGCAAAACCTTTGCTTCAGCAGCAATTTGACTAGCAAGTTCTCTGGTAGGGCATAGAATAAGAACAAATATTGGTGGTGCACGGTGAGAGGTATTGCTACTCATAGCTTTCAAAACTGTTTCAATAGCAGGAAGCTGTTTGCATTTAGCAACATTTGATAGAAAGAATCAAAACAAGATGCAGTGCAGTAAACGAACAAGGGTGTACCAAAAAAGCTGCAGTTTTTCCAGTGCCAGTTTTAGCCTTGACCATAACATCCACACCTGCAATGCAACATCAAAATAGACTCTAATAGCCATATTAAAAGAATTGGAGAAATGTAATAACAAGTAAAGTAGCAAAATAAAAGACTCAAATTGGATGCAAAAAACATTTGGATTGAGAAAAAGAATTGTAATGCAACAACTTTAACGGTGTGCATCTTTTGTAAGATTATCAAGTGTAAATGATAAATAGAAATTGAATTGCAAGATTGAAAGATGCCCAAAACATACCCTCAAGGCAAATAGGGAGGCTAATCTCTTGAACCCGGGTCATATGAATGTAACCAGCTGAAGAAAGTGCTTTGATTGTCAATGGCGATATAGCGCACTCGTCAAATCTATGCAAACAAAGCACCCAAATCACAGATTGCAACCATGCTACTCCACAAAAACATTAATCAAAGAAAACATACACATTCATCTCAATCTCTACACACTTTCACTATAACTAAATGTTAACCAATCATCAATACTTACATACTAGGTTTAACTCAAATAGAAAATCAACACACAAAGTAAAAGAGACCATTTCTATTGCATCAAACAAATAGTAATAATACCTTGTCTGGCTAAGAATGTTCTTCTGTTCGTCTCCTTGATTATCCTCATTCTGACTCAACTTCTTCTTATTAAGCTCATACTTAATCAACTCAACCTGCTCCGAAAAATCAGTTTCATCGTTATAAGGCTTAGGCATCACTCTCCTCTCCCTCTTCACATCATATTTACCCAAAGAAGCAATACTACCCATATTGGAATAGTAACCCTGATTCTTAGATTCCACTTCATCCTCACTCTCACTCTCAGTTGAAGAACCATTGTTCCTCCAAATTCTACGCTTTTCTGGCTTTTCTTTGCTAACATGGTTCCGATTAGTCAAACCCCTAACCTTAGAAACAGAACAGTAAGCCCTAATTTGCGAATAATTAGTCAAATCCCTAACCTCAGGAAAAGAGCGGTAATCCCTAATTTGCGAATAATTAGTCAAATTTCGATTGGAAGGTTGGCGTACGAGTTTGGGCAAATCATGTTGCGGTGAGATTTGGGCTTGTGTTTGGGTTTGGGTTTGGGTTTGGGCTACTGGACCGTCGAGGTCATTCCAAAGATCTTGAGCACCTTCTTTCATGAAACGATCGGCGAGGGCTTTGATGTGTTCTTGAGGGGAAATAGGGTTATGAGTGGAAGAAGAGGATGAAGAAGGTGGTGAGAGAGTGGAACGAATGTGTGAACGAATGCGTGCTTGGTAGAGTTGTTTCTCTTGTTCGAGAAGCTTTCGTTGTTTCTCTTCGGCGCGTTTTTCGTGCATTCGTTTCCATTTCCATTTGCTTACGCCGCCGGGGAATGTACGAGGACCGCCTCCCATGTTACGGATGAGTCTTAGGTTAAATGCTGTCAATTCGTAAGATGCTTTTCGACCTTCCATGATCATCCATCCCCACATCTTTGTTTCTGTTCTGTTCTATTGTGTTGTGTTGGAGGAGATAACAGAAGGAAGGGTTTTAGTTAGGGTTTAGTGTGTTTAACAGAAACAGGGTTTCACTGTAGGGGACTGTTTTACAATATATTAATATTTTTGCTTTTTATTTATTTATAAATTGTATTTAAATATGAACTTTTTTTTTCCCAACTATGCTACAAGACTTTCTTTTCCCAACTTCCCAAACTTCCTTTTTGGGTGAAAATTTGTGTGCACCAAAGCTCACTTTCTTCTCCAACTCCCTAACACAATTCCTTTTCAAAACGAGCTAACCCCTCTTCTTGTGCATGATCTCAAAGAGCTGCATTTGGAACAGTAGCTGTAGTTTCGTGTCTGGTGACGATCATTAGCTTTCAAGAATAACTTTTGTTTCACAACGATCATTGTAAGAGGGAGAGGGAGTGGGGTTATGGGTTGTCTTTGGAAGAACCTTTTTGTATAATTTTCTAATTTATTCAATTCTTTTTGCAATATAAATGCTTCCTAGATTGATTCTTAACTTGGGTATGTCAACTCTTTCTTTTTATTGTTATTTTTCGGTGTATTGCTTTCATGACACGAATACATGATAAAAATGCAGCCTTCACCTTTTAGTGAAATTTTTTTTGTTTTTTTTTCATGTGGAAAAAGTAATGATTTTTTTAGATCAATGAGGTTGGATTTGTTGATTTTGAGTTTTAAATAAATCATGTCATGATAAAGTTTGGTACTTCTGAATTTTCTCTGCTCATGAAATCAATAGTAACATTTAATATATCACCCATTCAAGTAAGATCTGGTGATCAGGAAGAATATACAAGTCATCATCACACTCAGGGATCCTAAAACTTAGCTGCAGACACTGATCTCTGTTTGTTTTCCTCTTCAAACAAATTTCAAAAGAATTTTGTGGATGCTTTCCGTTGCCTTCAACCCTTAGATTGGCGCCTAGCCGCATTTCGTCTCGCACAGCATCCCACAAAGTATATAATAGACTGTTGCACAAAATAAAAGTCACTGGAATTAATCCAAATCTGAAGAGAGGGTATTGAATAAATGATTATTGAAATAAATTTTTAAGATTTTGTTTTACCCATCTCTTCATAGATAGGTCTAAATAACACCTAGATACCCACTATTTTATAAAAATAAGGGTGAGTGTCATTTAAATATGAACTTGCATCTCTTAGAGTAGCTGCACGATGCAACAGCTGTGGGAACTTACCACTTTAACCATTCCCACAGCACAAGTGGTGTACCATGCAATTGCTGTAGGGGATCCATATTTCATACACAGTTTTGAACCTAAATTGTTTATTGAAGGACACAATATATTGGAACTAGGTGGATTGAAGAACTTCTCCTGATTGTTGTCAACTATGATGATCTTACAAAGAGGCAATACTGACTTACCAAAATAGCAAATAAAACAACATTAAATATTGCAACAACTCTCCACTCAGTTTTCATATATTGAGCCACGCCGGCCCTGGAACCAACATTGAGAAAAAACACAATGGCAGTGAGACAATGTACTATTCTAGAAAAACATAAATTGAACATGGACAACCAGGAGAAGAGATTCTCTTCACCAATCAAAAAGAAGTGAAAGGCTCCATTACTCTGCGTATACAAACCTAATTAATGTCACCAGTTCTAGAAATGTGTTTTATACACTCAAAAGCACAGTAATGGAGCTCTATATTTCTTTTTAGAAATGGAGAAGATCCATAACCGACAATAAGGCATGCTTACTTGCAAGAATCACAATCATAGCATTTGACGGCCCGAGAATTTTTGTACCGCTTGCAGTCATTGTTAGGGCTAACCGGATGAAAGGTCAAGTCATAGTAGGATGCGTTTACAGCAGGATATCCACATCTAAGTTAAAAATAATCCCACAAATAAGAATTTCAGAGACTTGCACTGAGTTTCTTATCTGAAAAATAAACTATGTTCTAAATTGAAATAAACTCGAGCAATTATAATAGATAAGAAAATTTGTGGGAATGAGAGAACCGAAATTTCCGAAAAAAGGAGAACCTACTCAGAAGGTGGTCGGCAGCAGCCAGCCTCAATTGGGGTCAATTTAGCTAATTTATATTGTTTGTAAGTCTGCATAACAGGAAAATTGGAAAGGGGTAAATAACACTTTTGAATTATGAGTGTAGAAAATAATAGAATTCAATTCTGAGAAATAGTATAAGGTCACACACCTTATATTTTTTCGATAGGTTATTGCAGCCTTCAGTTTTAACCAGACAAACCCGCAATCGCTCCCAGTTATGAGAATTGTTTAACTAAAACAGGAAAAAAGAAAGTCAAGGAAATGTAAGCCGAAGTTTCGTTGTGCACCGTCATTTCTCTATGCTGTTGATAATAGTCTTACTTCTTTGAGAAACCAAGAGCTATAATCTTGAAGTTGATACTCCTTGTACCTAAGCATATAACAAGGCTTTCATTTATTGAATCACACTATGTTCTCAAGAACTTTTACAAAAAAGAAAAAAACATTAACCAGATATTCCTTGTTATCATCTCAAATATGAAAGAAGCATAATAATGTTTACATGAATGAAATAATTGATTCCTTACCTCAAGCCAGTCACACTATGGCCTGATCCATTATTAGTCACAATGAATCTGACACAATGGAAGAAGATTACATAAAGATCCAAACAAGTATCCAAAATTAAAGCAGACAATTGAAAAGATTATCAAATTAGTAACAATTTGTTTGATAAATATGTATTCACCACTTTTTCTAACTTTGGTTATGTAGATATTAAATTTAAATTAAATAGAATAAACCCTCAACTTGGTCATTTAAGGATTAAGGTATCACCATGTTAGTGTTTTGAAGATTTTTATCACCAAACTAGTCCCTTAAAAATTAAAGCATCCACATATTAGTTAAGTGTTTTTCACCAAATTAGTGTCTCAAAGATACACAAACTAAATTTGTTGATACTAATTAGTTCTCGTCACATTTTTCCATTGCATTTTAGTTAAATTAACTTACTAAATCAAATTCAATTCATGAAAAAATCAAAATCAATTTATGAATCCATGGCAGAGGCAATAAGCAGTTACATGAAATGATAATGTAGAAAGCGGAGAAAACTATCAACAAACTTGCACACTTACACTAATACCGTGAAGACCAGGATCCCAACCAAAATGAAGAACAGCATGATCAGATACTGCAAAAGTGCAATGTCAAGGAGGATTCCGTAAATCCAAAATTTATTTAACCTCCTCAACTTCTTTAGGGTTTGTGTTAAACATAAAATTTGAAAAGGATACAAGCCATAGCAATATGGAGCTTCTTTTCACGGCACCCAAAAAACCAACTACGGATCTGTACAAAAACAAAAACATGATAGAATAGAAGACAATAGAGTAACAGAAAAGATTAAAAAGAAAAGAAAGCACCAAAATCATAAAGAATTAAGAAACTAACATTAAGAAAATAACTCCTCCAATGCTTAGCACAGGTATAGTGAGAGACTTTCTGCAGGCATCATGACGAGTGCTCATCCACACCCCAAATATTATCACAACCATAGCCAAAACCTACACAAAATTGAATATTATCAACACAGCTATATAGTACCAACACTTCAAATTGAAGACATGTCACGTGTCCAACACGGTGACACATGTGTATGGTTTCTTTCAATCACTTCTATTTTCTCAAACTATTATCGGTGTTAGGGCTGTGCTAGCACAATATCAACAAAACCCCTAAAAATGCTTGAGTCTTGCCTGGAAAATAAAATTTAATTTAAGTAAAGTTAGGTGTTAAAAATCATAGTTTTGAGTAAGTTAAAGTGTAAACTAAAATGGGTATGCAAAAAACAAAAACAGCAAATGGAAAATGGAACAAAAACCCAAATGATATTTGATTCACTCACTGGTTTTGAAATTTTGAGGCATTCCAAGTGTTTAGAGAATAGTGATAGTAAAAATGGTAGTATAGGGAGTTTAAGAGAAAATGCAACTCAAAATTGACTGAAATAAAATAAAAAAACAAAACAAAAAGTAAGTGTAGAAAGGAGAGAAATGGATTACCATGGTTAGAAAGTTGATCCATCTAGTAACGAAGGTGCTTGTTCCCATCCCCATTTTTGGAAAGAATTAGAATGTTTTTGTTATTGTTATTGTGAGATAAGGAAGCAGAAAGAGTTTGATAGAGACGCACAAGCATCATACATGCTCAGTATGTAAACTCACAAGCCAAAGAAACAAAACCCAACACCCTACGACACGACATCCTATGCAACACCGAATACAAGTACTAAAGTAACCCAACAAAAACCTCTCTTTTTTCTCTCAACAACTATAACCTGTCTTTAATGTTAATATATACTTACATTGTATTTATTTTAATGCTCTTATTTCAGTTTTCCATAAATTTCTTTAAAATAACTAATTTTGTTAATTTTAATAATAAGGTGATTTTTATTTACAATTAATTACAAAATTTGATGAATAAATATATGTTAATGAAAAAATAATTAATATTATATAATGATAAATAATTTGATACAGTAAATGACAAGTAAGACTGAGGGAATAATAAAGCTATTTTTAATAATTGAAACTTGAGTCTAACTTTGGGTCACACGCTCCACTTGCAACGTTCACTTGTCTTGAGATACCTATACCTAGAGGCAAATTCAAAATATTGTGGTTTGCATAAAGTTCTGTTCTCTTCCATATCAAATTAGACTATGATTGTTTGGACGCAATTCAAATACTATATATGGACACAGTATATAATATACATTATTGAGTTAGTATCTTTTTATACAATGTTGATTGTTTATTTTTGTGTTAAAAAGTCATTCCTGATCAAATTAATTGTAATTATTTTAGGCTTAGCCCTAGCATACAACCAGAGGCAGGGATGGAAATAAGTCACGTTAAAAATTAAAATTAAGATTAACGAAACTTACGAACATATTTTTTTTTAAATAGATAAAATTAAGATTTTTAAGAAGTCTATTTAATTAAAATGATCAAATTATTTGCCATAGAAAAAACTTTTAAACTTATTGGATTATATACTTTAGTTAATATAAATAATAATTTTTATTAATATTATTATTACACATTAAATTTTGAACTTTAATGTTAAATTACAAATTTGTTATTTCTTTTAATAATTTAAATATATTACCATGTTTGAGAATATGGTGGGATCGGTGATTTCACGGTGAAAAACCACACTAATACTAAAGCTACAAATTGGAGATTTTAATTTTTAAGGTGAAAATTACATTGAAACGCGATAATTTCCATTGTCTTTCCAAACACACGTTTAGTCTATATTCATTTTTGACATACATAAATGTATTATTATAAAATATTATTGAAGTAAAATGTCATATAAAATGTCATTCTTTAAAATATCATGTTAAATTCAAACAAAAACTTAATTTTATTAATCTATTAATTTGTTGACGTCAATATAAAATTGCAACTTATTAAATTTTAAATTTATATAATATGATAATTTTATGTTTTCTACATAGTTCCCTCACCGATGATAATCATGCTCGAGACACTATCGAACATCAAATATAGACATATCCCTCAATCAAGAATGTAAATGTAATTCACCACATTGTCATGAAATCTTATTTGAAAATAAAAGTTGTGAGGATTTAAGTTAAAAATTACAACAACAAAAAATACTAAAATACTAGTTCAAAAAAAATGCCAAAAAGTGATTTATCGATTCTTTTTGTGAACAAATATTTTATTGATTCTAATCCGTAGTTTCGATATTAACTAAATTTGTGAATTAAATTAACCGATACTTGCCTAATTCCTGGTCCAACGACTCGGACAGTGTCAAAGTTGCGAAATGAAATTATGAAATTATGAAATTATGTTGGGAACCAATCATACCATTTATTTGTTTATTCTAAGAAAATAAAGTGATAGTAAATTAAATGTTTCAAACTTCGCTGATACTAAATTTATGGCCTGTGAACAAAGCAAATGTAGTTCAAGCAACTCTGCACAGTGCTATTCATATTCTTAATTCTTAAAGTTTATACATGCAGCTTACCAAAGAGATATTCTACATACAGTAGTTGTCCAACAGTTGCATCTATCAGCAAGATTAAATAATTTCTCAAAGTGGTCGCTGTGCACAAAAAATACAAAAATGTATGGCATCATTTTATCACAGGAGAACATATTCAAGCCCTTTTTATTCTTCTATGGGAAAGTAAACTTCGAACCTCGCCGCAAACCTCTAGTATAATTAACTTGAAATGGTCCTATGATTGCAGCCAGCATTCCCCAGAAGAATGTATAATCACTGAAAATCGGGCGACGTGCATAGAGGCATAGGCCAGACTATTCTACTCTATTTGCACATGTCATAAGTGCTGATTTCATCGTTTCTTTATCTAAAGAAGTTTGAACAATCACCTGCACAAGATGATTAATGATTAGGGTTAAATTATATACTACGCATGAGTATGAAAATAGATGATTTCCATCAATAGTTAACCAGCATTTAGAAGAACAAGGAGAAAAGAAGAAAGCAGGGAAAAAAAAAAAACCAATTCGCCAAAAAGCATATACAAATAAGTGAACTTTTCTTTGACAAAACCTTAGTTGGGCTATGTCTGTGTTAGAACATATTTGAGAAAACCAAAGTTGAATTGTGCTTGAAACATGATTGTGGTTCTAAAAACTTGGAGTGTGGAAGTGAGGAAAAAAAGTCTTTTTCCTATTGACTCAACCCATCGTTTGCAAACAATGTTTGAAACCTACATTGTATCTATCGAACATAAGCAACAACTGAGTAAAATGTTGCTGAATTTACATCTCAGGATTGCTCATGACTTAGAAATATTGTAAAGTTTTTTTTTTAAATAGACGTTAGCGAAATAAATCCTAAAGATGATGAGAAGACAACAAATATTAGTTTGCAGAATCACTCTATTGTCGGTAAACAACCTTTTAGGGAGGTGATTTCTAAAGGAAGGAAAAAGAATATGCAGAAGAACGCTACGATATATAATTTCCAACGAAGGAGCAGAAAACCTGCCTAATTTGAGGAAATTTTTGACACTCTTTTCTTTCTTTTTTTTCTTTCCTGAGTTAGGTTTATGTCCCCTAGTTGTTTTCTTTTTCTTTTTAATAAATTTTTAGCTTAAAAAAAAGTTGAGTGTGAAATTTCTAAACTCAGGGAAGATGAAAACACATTCTTTAACACACTGTTATTGAAGAAATTCCTCTACATTCCAACCAAATCAAATGAGTCCCAAATGAACTCCGTCCAATAAAAAAGAATTTATTAAATTTCTAACATTAAATGTCATATCAAAAAGCAATATCATGAAGTCCATAGAACTCAAGAAAATAATCTTCAGTAATAATATAAAGAAAAAAGAGAAGCTAAAAAACAGACTATAAGACTATAACATTACCTCTTGTATTTTGTTTCCTGATCGGGCAAGCAACTTGTACTGATTCTCAAAGATGGATGCCATATAAACCTAAAACGAGATTTGGTTTGCACGCAGATAAATCAAGAACTTGAGTTTGCTAACAAATATTAAACTGTTTCCAATAACCTCTAAATAAACAAAAACATAGCCACTAAGATCAATACTAAAAAAATAACCAAACATTAAATAGCTTCCCATACATTATTTATGAACATGCGAGGTTTAGAAGAACTCTTAGAGTTGGTCTATGCATTAGCCAATAATATATTTTGAGAAATACAATTATTTATTTGGGTTTGTCAAGAATCTGATAGTGGCTGCTCAAAACAAGAACAATTAATATCATAACCAAAGGAAAATGGGGGAAAAAATCTTTGACAGATAAGGTTTTCTAGTTGAGTGGTAATCAGCGTTATTACATTTTCAACCAAAATTTATAAGACAACCATAAGAAGATTATATCTGACAGTTGATTAATTTTAACATTTCATAAACCATATGCAGAATCCATAATGCATATTGCCAGGTCGATGACAGGTCTGGATGGAATAAAAAATGAACTAATATTCTTTTTAAGAATATAATAAAATGCAAATTCAAGTTATATGATTCATTATATTATGCAGAGGATTGAATATATGTGTCCATACCTGAAAAGTGGGAGCTAAACCAGGGCTCCTGAAAAAACGGCCTTTTGAAACAGACTGAACGCCCTCAATTTTTTGCAATTCTTTTATAAGAGATTCGACTTCAGACCACTGTCCAAAAATGAGCATAACATTATGATCAATTGTGCAATACCACGAATCAACTTGATAATAAAATAAACATTGCATCCTTATCCATGATTCATTGTAGGGCAAGAAGAATTATTTATCTGCTACGTCGCAAACAGCATGTAAACAAATATTGATTAAAATGAAAATATTATGTATGGAATGAAGGCATAACCAAAGGGCCAAAAGTTGGAACTTCAATAGTGGAACAAAAATGCATAACTTAAATACCAATAAGGACATTTGTATACTATATTACAATATCAATGCCTGAAATTAAATTCTCCTAAGCCTTTTGTTGGTTACAAACTACAGAGAAAATCAGATCCAACAACAATGCAATTATTTGATCAATATAATAGGTCTACTTTGAATTTATTTTATTTATTTTTTGTTTTGTTGAATTTAAAGTCACTTCAATTTTCATGTAAAGATTACCTGTTCATCTGTTTGAGCTGCTTCCAATCTCCCATCAAAGGGTTCATGATCCCCAACTACAGACTCTAAGGATTCCATCAATGGATCAGGCTGCAATAGGAATGCAATGATTTGTTGAATCAGGAGTACAAACACTTAGTTTACATAGATTATGCCAATATTATCTTTGCATATCTTCCCAATCGAAGGAAACACTTTAAAGAAAATAACTATGTAGGTTATTACCGTGACCTCCTTTAATGATAAAAATATGCGCCCGAGAGCAGAGTTTAATTGGTGAACTTTGGCCTCTACAACCTGTATCAAAAAGTAGACATAAAGATAAATACAAAAGAAGTAATATATAACGACTTCAGATTTCATAGGTAATAAATTAATTCCGTCTATATTCAAAGCGCCAAAAATAGATGACAAAATAATGGAAACAAATCAAAGATATCTTTTTAAAGAAAATAAATTGTATGTGGCTTGCATCATTATTATTTAGTTGTTGAAAATTATTCTGGACTTTATTAAGGTCCAGTTTGTTTGTTCTTTTTTCTAAAAGAAAATATTTTTTTAACATGTGTTCAAATAAGTTATAACTAGGTAAATTTCTAGAAGATATGAACATTATCCTATAATATCTCGACATTAGTATCTTGGATTATCTCACATGAGTAGTTTTTTTTATCTTAGTGTATCTTATACATTTGCAAAAGAGACACGTTCACAACAAAACCATGTAATTTTTTTAAAAGAAAAAACCGGAAAAAAAAAACTGTTTCAATGCTTTTCTCATAAGCAAAACAATAAGCCTAATAAATTATCAACATAAATATAAAAGATCTTGAAATAATTGTATTGTATTTTTTCGAAGTTTAAACAAGCAGACTTTAATTTGTCACCCCATCAAGAAGTAAAATACCTGATCAATCTTAAAATAATTAGATGGGTCCAACGAGGGATCCCACGATATCTCTGACTGATGAACTAGTGCAGAAACTCCTTCAACCTACATTAATAACAGCTGGATATTTAGAATTTTCTGCCACCTCTCTGAACTGCACAATACTGAAATCAAACGTTCCATATACCTCAACAAAAATTCCGAAGTAAGTTATCTTCTGGACGCGGCATTTCACTAAATCACCAACTTGAAGTCTAGCCTGCCATAATAACACAGAATCTGAAAACCGCTTTGTAGCATTCAATCTAAAACATGTGCTCTAGGCTAATTCAAGGATAGTTATGTTAGTAAAGCATTTACCATGAGATTTCTCTTCTTCTCAGTTAGTTCTTCCTTCTCTTTTGGTTTTAGTGAAAACATGAGCTTTTTCAATTTTCTGTCTGCCAATAACACATATGCTTTAACTTTCTGCAAAACAAAGTATCGGCATCTTAATATTAAGAATAATACTATTAAGTTTTGACCTGTTGCAGTAAAACTAGATTAATATTTTCGATACTGTACTTATTTCTGAATACCAAACCTGTCTAATAAACGATGATAAGAACTTGTTTTTCTCTTGGTCATAAATCCTCAGCAGATCTTCCAATTTCATATCAGGTGAAATTTTATCTTCAAATTTACCATCATTCTCAATATGTGAAGGTGAATCAGTAGAAATATTATTATTTTCAGCATCATAATTTGTCACAGTGGCCAAGGTTTGCTTGTACAGTGATGGATCCAATCCCTTCTGTCTTAACCATGACTCAAAAGCTAAGAACTTCCACCTGGACAAAAGATTTCGGTATGGCAGAAATCCTACCAAGGTACCAAAAGAAACCTGTAAAATGGTTAATCCAGTTCAGAGGATAAATGAGACAGAGTAAAAAATTTATTTTATTTGAAAATTAAATACTTACAACAAATCCCTTGGTGCTGCAGCTTACTAGTTCCACATCAGCTCTATCTCCAGTCTTAATCAAACCTTCTGCCTTGGTCCAATCTGCATCTTCTCTTTCCTACAAAATCACAAAGCACAAAGGTAAACATGGAATTTAGGGAAATAGATAGATGCATATCTAATGTCTCATATATATAAGTAATGACTGTAATCCATAAAATCTGACCTGAATATCGTTGACATCAACAAGATTGCCTGATTCTTCACTGTTTTCGCGACCTCCAGGATCGAGGGAAGCGGTCTCTTCTTCAACAGATTGTGAAGTTTTTTTCACATATCGATCTAATCTATAACAAAATTACATTTAGGTAATAAAACATATTTGCAACCATACAGCGTTGTCAATATCACAGATCGCATAAAATAATAGTTTGTTCAAATTCTGCTACACAACAGTGCTATAGCACTACTATAGTGTATAGCAGTGCTATAGTCACTATTTAACAACACTGCAGCCATAAACTCAAATATACAACTGGGAAACAATTTTCACATACCTTTTTGGCTTTCCTTGAATTGCAGCTTCCACGGACAACTCCGTTTTGGAATCGACTGAATTTAAATCAGACAGTTGATTTAAATTAATCAGCTCCTGATGGACTTCTGATTGTATTTGCTCATGTTGCTCTGATCCCTAATTAATCAAGCATAAAATCATTTAAAAACTATCATTACACTATCAAATTCCACATAGCAACTAAGATTGACACATACATCATTTGGGACTACGACTCTCGCATCTCCAAACTGCTCTTCTTCTTCTTCTTTGCCACTTGGTCTGTGTGGTTGTTCCAACAAGGTCAATTTAACGCCTTCATCAGTCGGCTCTTGAAACAGCTCTTGTTGTTTATTGACACTTGGTCTGTGTGGTTGTTCCAACAAGGTCAAGTTACCAACTTCATCTTTCGGCTCTTGAAACTGCTCTTGTTGTTTATTGACATTTGGTCTATGAGGTTGTTCCAACAAGGTTAAGTTACCAACGTCATCACTCGGCTCTCGAAACTGCTCTTGTTGTTTTTTGATGCTCGGTCTGTGTGAACTTGGTCTGTGTGGTTGTTCCAACAAGGTCAAGTTAACAACTTCATAATTCGGCTCTTCTTTCCGCACCTTCAATTCACTGTCAGTATTCTTGGCAATTGACGATTCGGGCTTCCTCAACAGTGTCATGTCACTAAACTTCTCCTTCACTTGTCCACTCTGCATTTTCAAAGACAAATTAGGTCGTATTCTCAACCTCGAGGAATTTCCCTCGCTTTCGTCCTCGTTCTCGTCCTCTTTATACAACGATGGCTTTCTCAGAATAACATTAGGAACACTACTTTTTATAACATTCCCTGAATTACTTTGAGGTTGGTTGGGTTTGTTAATCTCCATTGCAACTTTCTTATCATCATCAGGTTTGAATTGCAATCCTTGTTTGGGAGGTAAATTCTTTGCCCAAGGTCTTTCAACTTCAAATGGAAGTTCCTCTATTTCCACAACTTTACCCTTCTTTTTCTTATAAAAGGATTTCTCAATATCAAGATAAGAAACATCAGGGTTGGCCTTTTTTCCCATTATCTAAAACAAAAAAGTATAACATGTCATCAATTACAAAACAAGATTTAACATTGACATAAAATTTCCCCCTCCTTCGAAGTTCCAAGTTCATGGTTCAATGTTGCTTAAATTGCTAGGTTTGTGAGAATGTTATGTTAAAATTTCAATAAATAAATAAAAAAAAAACATGGAAAAAGAAGCATAGGAAGAGAAAAAATGAAATATAAAATGGACCTTGGCAAGGGTGAGTTTAGGGTCTTCGCCAAGTAAACGACCGAACTTGAGTTCCATGAGGTCGTTATTGTCAAATTTAGGGGTGTTATTGTCATCATCATGTGAGCGAGAGGCAAAAACATTGGTGTTGTATTTCCTGTAATTCAGATAAAGCGTTCTGGTTGTTGTTCTTCTATGTGATGATGAAAAGCAAGGAAAGTGAGTGGTGAATAAGGCTTTATTACTAGTGAGAGGAAGGGACCCCATTTTCGTATTGCTATCATCAACCGAATTTCATTTCACTCTTCTTCTTCTTCTTCTTTCTTCTCTCTTCTCTACTCACAGGGTTATCCCGCACCTACTGACGTGCTTTTTTGGCCTTTTATTTTTCTTTTCAAATAAATATACAATTCAAAAAACATCTTCTTACTTTTTTAAATTAAATGAGATTTAATATTTTTCAATTACAGTAGATTATAAAACTTCCTAATATTTAGTTCTTTCAAAACTAGATGTTTTTATAGAAAAATTTATTTTTAAAAATAATTTTTACAGTATTTTATTTTTTGTTCTAACATTTTAAAAATAATTTTAAAATTAAAGTTTTAAATAAAAAATTAATTTAAATAGTTTATCTTAAAATATATTTTAAATATTTTATCTATTTTCTATAAAATATTTCATTTATTCGTAAAAATCATTTTTAGAACATAACTATTTAAAAAAAATGTGATTTTTATTATATTAAAATCTTTAATAATAAATATCTAAGTTATTGAATATCAAAAATATTTTTTTAGTTGATAATAAATAAATCTAAAAATTTCTACTATTTTTAAGTAAATTTTTATAAAAATATTTTTATAAATATATATATTATAATAAAAATTACTTTTTTAAAATCATAAACAAACGGATCCATTGTTATATATGTATAAAAACTATTCATATTAACGTAGAAATACCTGGTAGTTAAGTTCTTGTTAATAAATAAATAAAAATTAGTCTCCCTTAAAATATAGGAGTAGTTCCTTGAGACGTGAGAGTCACTCATAATCCAACCGATAGCCCCCACGATGCCTTTGTTCCATTTGATTAATCTAATGTATGATATTTGCCTAGAAGGGAGGGATAGAAATGATGTCCACCCATCGCCAATAATCAAGTTCTAATTAGATTGTAAAATAATAACTACCATGCACTATTTATTTAGATTTAAAAACATATAGAGTAAAAAAATATATATGAAAATGAACAAAATATATCATCTACGATCGAGTTTACAAGTGCAGATGATTCAAGTCTGAAAATGAATGGAGCATACATCATAGACTCTAGCTTCTAAAAGGCATCTACTAGATGCCCCAAAAAAACATAACATTATTTATCACCATCTATCATCATTAATCTCTGTTCACAAACAAATTAATTAAAGAATGAAACACACGATAGCACTTTTGCAAGAAAAACCTCCCAAATGGCATAAAGCCACAAGAACCACCCAATCAATCTTGGGGGCCAACCATATGCTGAAAGATATCATACAAAGTTGCAACCTTGTTGAGAGCCTAATCCTCTTGTGTCACAACAGCATCTTGTTCTTCCTTTGTACCTGTCTCTGTGTCTGATGTTGCTGCTGCTGCTGCTGACTCATCAGTTTTCTCTGCACCTTGTTTCATTTCTTCATTTTTCTTCATTGATGCTTGCTTGGAGAGATAACTGTAGCTACCTTTTGCCTTGAACAACTGAGAAAAGTGAGGCTTGCAGTATATGTATCCATCAAGAGCAGCATAGGATGAAGGGCTTAGGAAACATCCTCCATGTGTACACCTAAAGCATGATTTGTGGTAAAATTCACCTTCCACTGTCAACTGTCATAAACAAAATTGCACAAACTGTATATCATCACCAAAAATTAAATTAAAAAATCAAATATTTTGAAGTTTGTTTAATTAACTCATATACCTTTTCCAATGGATATACAGTTTTCTTGCATGATGAACATTTTTCTTGAGTCCCTGAGAAGAAAGCTGAAAGTTTGCTTGGGGCCCTAGGCTGTAAACCAAATAAGTAAATTGAAAACAAATAAGTATACAAGAATTGAATATTTTGGCATAGGAAATGTGTCTTGTATGAATAGTGAATAGAATACACACCAGCTCGCTTGGAGGCTTTCCTCCTGTTTGAAAATCATGAAACAAATAAAAGTGATTAGCCCCAAAAACAATATATAATAATACAATTGCCTATCATAGAAAATCTGTTTATTACCTGACTGGGATATCTTTGCTGCAAAATTGCCAGATTCTTTGAAAAGCTGCTCAGAGTGAGTCTTGCAGTATAAAACTCCTTCCAGCGATGAATAGTTACTCATCTGCAACCAAAATTAAACCCTTTGATGCTCAGTGATTAGTTAATCATTTCACAATAGATGCAATTTGTTCCATTCTTAAAATTTTGGATTGCCTTTAACACAAGTCTTACAAATTGGTTTGTAAGGTGAAAACTGTTCACAGCACTCAAAATTGAACATCTAGAACGTGACTTCAATAACCAAGTTTAAAATTGGACATCTAGAACATGATTTGATTAGTTTAAATAGAGGTGGCCAGATAGTAAATGACCAAACATATATTGGACTAATTTTAGTATCATTTTAAAGTATAAGATTAAATTTATAAAACCGACCCGTAACATAAGAACCGTTCACCATTTATAAACATATTTTTAAATCACCGAGAATGTTATTTGTCATAAAAAAAATTAGCATTTATGATTTATGATATGTTACTTTTGGAGCCCTAGTGTATTTTGTCAAATGAAATATCTAATACTCATGGTCTATTATGATATTTTGACGATTTTAATACTCGGTTACCAGTGACGTTGTTAAATTATATATCTAATGTGTAACTCTTAACACTGATATTTGATATTTAACACATAAACAAGCGATCTTATACCAAAAAGGATGGAAAAACCCAAAATCAAATTAGTACTAATTAAATATGAGGCAAAAGTATATGTGTATACCGCGAGAAGGCCATTGCACTGACTACATCTGAAGCAATTCTTGTGATAAATATTACCATCAGCAGATAATGTATCAACCAAATGAACAGTTTTATCACAAGCCTTGCATTTCTGTTGGGTTCCGCTGAACGACATGATTATTTCCTCTCTTGAACTAGCTAAATTATTGATTAATTTGAAATAAAATAGACAACAAAAATTGTTTCTATTTGAATTGAAAGCTAGTACAAAATATTGTGAGAGGTATTCAGCTAAAACGCCAAGAGTTACTATGATTTTATCTTAGAACTTTATGATGAATAGATCTAAGATATATGTCAATTGGTTGTGGTGTGCGAAATTATAGGTATGGAAAATGAAAAAAGGATATGAAATGGGTGGAGAAGGTGCACACATCTATAATTTTGTAATGTCTAATTGTAGGCATCCTAGTAAAAAGGAAATGTGTGACACAACATTAATTCTTTTGACCAGGTCCTTCATCAGAATAATAACATGTATGATTTGGTTTCTTTTGGATGATGATATTGTCAATTCTATTTGTGAATATGCTCTGCATGTATCTATTTTTGGGATTCGATTCTATTTACTTTTGCCAATCACAGTTGCTTAAATTCACATTCAAACGTTGTAAGAGATTATTTTAAGTCATAATTGCACATCGAAAATACCTTACAATTACAATTTACAACTACAAGTGAAGTGAGTTTCTTTTTTTTTAAAAAAAAAAAACTATCCATTTCTTATCATTTAAAAAATTATAATAGTTAAATATTATTTATTAAAACTGTAGGTGAAACGAAATTTGATTTTTTTTATTTTTAAATTTTATTATTCATAATAATGAATATTTTTATGATAAAAAATAAAAAAATTAGTAATAAAATGATTTTTTTATAGAAATATTATTTTATAAAATACAAAAGTCGGGCAAATAATTATTTAATTCATAAAAAGAATTATTATTTTAATAGTTTAAAAAATAATGTAACAAAATCTTTTGATTTGTGAATATACAGTACAAACTCTCTTGATTTACATGCATTATTGGTATTCCTTTTGATTGTATTGATGGAAGACTCTCTCCCATAGCATGACTTTACTAAAAGCCATTACAACGAGAATCTCTAACGAATTAATATGATACCTACAAACATTCTAACACTAAAGTTGTTAGAGTTTGAAAAAAATAAAAACTAAAATGAATAAAAATTACTTATTTTAGAAGAATATATTTTTATAATATATAGATAAAGAAGAATAGATGCTCTCCTGTTTTGGATGGACGCATAAATCGGGTCTATGTGTGATTCTGGTTTGGGCCCTAGCCCAATACGAAACATATATATATGAATAAGTTTTTCTAATTAATGATTAAAAACATTTAAACACAATTTGATTTTATTTTCAAATGCAAATTTCATTGTCTAACTTTTATTACAAACAACTACGTAGAAATCAAACGATACAAGAAACAAATTCAAAATGTATAACGATAATAAACAAACTAGTGAAAGTATTTTTTTTCTACAGATTTTTTTTATCAAAGACAATCATATTTAAAACACATCAAATACTAAATATAAATAATTATCAGTAATAAGGATTTGATTTCAAATTCACTTGAAATTCATTGTTTAGTATTTAAAACAACTTTAAACCAAAACATCCAAGAAGTCTTCTTGGCACATAGCCACGTGTTCGAAACTTTGCAGCTGTCTCCTCTACTTTGAGAATTTCTTCTCCTTTTTGTGCTTCAATCATTGCCTTTTTTTCTTCTGCTGAGTGATGAATTTCAGCAATTTTGTTTTGCATTATTTCAACATATTCAGTCTTCTTTTTGTCCAATCTTACCTGCTAATAATGAAATACAAATTTTGATTTAGTATTTTGTTCATGTAACTATGAAGAAAAATCTATAAATTGAACACAATATGTGACCTCAATTCCTTTGAATTTTGCTTCAATAGATGCTTTCTTATTATCTTCCCACAAATCAACGGCAGATTGCATCTTAAATGCCCTGTTTGACATTATCATATGAAAATCAACATTCACCAATTCAGCTAGTCAAGATATAGAATCTAATTGAAGATTATTCAATGTGTAATATTTAATGGATCAAATTGATGTATTTGGTCCATTAATTTAAATATATTAATTTTCTTTTATCTATTTATATTTATATTTAAAGCTAGAGTAAGTAGCATTTAACTCGAAAATGATGTGGGCATGAAAACTAATGTCCCAAAAGAATAGTATCTTACCTATTCTCTACTTTTGTCTTCTCATTTTCTTCCCATGCTTTAATTAAAGCCAATCTTTTTTGTGATTCAACCCTTGCTAGCACAGTATCTGATATAAAAATTTGAGTTACTCATCTTTCAAAAACATTCAATTAATCACTAATTAAATACAAAAAAATAAAAGTTGGAAAACAACCTCTGTCGACAGAGTCCTTTGTATCCGTTCCAGCATCAGGAACTGCAATCACAATAAGAAATTTGGGTAACAAAGAAACATGCATCGATATACAAATAACAAAAGGAAACACATGATGGCTAATAGTTTAGTTATTTTATTAATTAACACTTTTATATGTCTTGCTGATTTTGTTCTTAATTAAATATATTAAGTTTCTTTCTGTAAAATAAATAAATACAGTACTATGGAAAGAAGTGTTTGCAAATTCATGCATATATCTGATCCATATAATTTGACACATGGACGATAAAGATCAAAGGTTCTTCCATTTTAGAGAGATTATATGCATGAAAAGGTTTATTAAGAAATAATCATTAGACAAATCCCAAGTCTCACATAAAATAACAAAAGCAACCAAATGCTTTAAACAACAAATAAATACATCAAAATAAATTCATATCCTAAAAAATCAGTCTAATTTATATCCTTATCAACTTCAAAAAAAAAAATCATTTTTTTCCTATCTGAGCAAATTGAATTTGATACCCGGCTCAATAAAATAATTAGCAAGTTTATTTAGGGCCGTTTATTTCTTTCAATTTCCTACTTTTTTTTGGTTTAGTTTCGTAGTAATAATAAAATAAGGCTTCACTTACATAAAAATGTATATATTGACTTGAAATTATGTTTCGCTTTATATTGCTTAAATTAAAGATTAAAATTCTTATTCATTTTTACTTTAACATCAAATTATTTAAGTATGTATAAGTGATGAGTATGTGTGCAATAATTACATGATTTACCCGATATAGACTTTAAATTCCACCTTATACTTTTATATCGTGGTAAAATAAAAATGTATTTTAAAATCATGATCCATATCACATATGATCATATGGTTCATCAACTAATTTTAGGAATGATTAGAAATAAAACGAATGAAAAAAAAAATATATTCAGTTTTGAGAAACAAATTAAATATGATAAGTATTTAAGGACGAGATATGAAATATAAAGTTAATTTGATGATTAAAATGAGATAATTAAAAATAAAATGATAAAAAATTGTCACACATTTGATTTTTAGCAAAATAGTATCAATATTAAAAATACTAATTATTAAAATTAAATTAAAATTAAAATAAATAAATAATTAAGGGCGAGGTATGAATATGATGATGTAACACACTTTGATCGAGTGAAGAAGTAGCATGATCTTTAGGTTGAAAAAAATCTTGGGTGTACTCTTGTTTAACAATATTGGTTGATGTGCCTTGGTTCTCTGGTTCCTTTTCTTTGACGAAATGAGAAAGCTCTCGAAGTTGAGGTGGAGATTGTGGTGGTGGAGTAATTGGGGTGGCAACAGATTCTGATTGTGATGATTCTTCCATAATGTCTAAGCTATTAAACTTAGGATATGTTTGTGGCCAAACTTAAATAGTAGAAATTGAAATTGTTGTTGCTTGCAACAATTATTAAGTCACCGATATTGGCCTCGCATGTATATGTAAGAGACATTGTGAATATTCAACTGGGCTCCACCAATATTTATGCGATATTCACTGCCTTGTCTTTTATTAATTTTCAGATATTTTTACCATATTTTCTTTATTTAATTACTTTTTATTCGGTTTTCATTTCACAATTTACACTATCTTGTGTGTCAACTGGATTTGGATTAAACGTAGCAAGTACATCATGCACTTACTTATCTTGGCCGTCCGATTCACAATCCATGGTGAAGATAAGTTTGTGATGATTTTATAAAGGATGATCTAACCTATTTCTATTTTTATAAAAGAACATAATAGTTGGTATAACTTATAAGGTGTAATGTTGCTTAAATAATATTTTTATTATTAAAAACATCTTTTTTCTTTTTTTTCATATAGTTAGTGTATTTGATACATGTATTTTTTGTATGAAAATGGAACTAAAAAAAATCTATTTCTAATACTATTTTCATTATGTATTTTTTTATTAGAAAATATTAAAAGAATTAAACAATAAATAAAATTTACTTTGATTTGTATTCATTTTGTTTCTATTCTTGTAATTGGGCCTTGGGCCTTTGAGGGAGTACTGTACTATTCATACATAAAATATTATTTTAGAAATATTTATACATAAAATAGAGACATATATATTTTTCATAATATATGTGGAAATGATAATTATTACCTTCATTTATTCACTATATTAATAATTAATATGAAAAAAAAAGTTGTCAATTCAAGTTAAGGGAGTAGTTAATAGTTGGGGGTAGTTTTTTTACTAAAAATTGAGTGAGTAGTTAATGACATTATTACTGTCAATCGTAACTCGCAGAGTATTACTTCGTTCAACCGAATAGGCAAAACAGCTTTAGATAAACAAAATTTCAATGAACAAAATATTTACTATTAATTTTTCGTAACACATGAATAAATAAATAAAATTGGTTGCTTATATAAGTCATTAAGAATTTAAGAGTAATATAATTATTGGAATATTGTGTGAGTGATTAGGCGTTAACCCTGTATCTCCAACAAGAGCCGCTGGGTTTATGAATACGATTATACGATTGATGCATTAGACGATTGAATTGAATCATACACTACTCTCTTTTCTCCAAAGGTTGGATGTATGTTTATGTAATTTACCAATAAGATATATTTCGTTTTAACAAATTCTTAAGACAACCCAATTATATGTTATACACTCCCACACACTTTGTTGCTGCCACTTTACCACGTTATAATTTACAGCTTTAAATGCATTTTGGTTAGCTTATTTTGTTAAAAATTAACTTTTAGTCTTATTATTTTCAAAATTAAACTTTGTATTATCTCTTTTACAATTTGTAAAATTTCATTGGTTTTTTCTATTTTTTATAATGTTGCATATTCACTGATAATATGGTAGTGATTTAATACACCCGAATTTGATATCATTGAATTTATACCCTTGATCAATATTTGGTGTTATTTTTTATTCGACAAAAGTTCACGGACGTTTTTAGTAGTAATAACGTAGACAAATATTTTGAGGAGGAAAAGATAATAATGTTAAACTTAGTTATATTTTATTCAATTCAATTGTGCCACATTATTGTCACGATATTATGGAGTTTGCCATATCATTAAAAAATGGAGGAGACTAGCAAAATTTCACACATTGTAATGCAAGGGACCAAAAATCTGATTTTAAAAATATGAGTGCTAAAAGTTGATTTTGAGTAAAATAAAGTGACCAAAAGTGCAGCTTAATTTATAATTATGGACAACCATAAATCGTAAATTAAAAAAAAAAATTTGGGTAAGAGATCATTAATAAAAATGATAGTAACGATTACTTCATCAGATTTCAAATATAAAAGAAAATAGATCAATAAAAATAGATATATTTAGTTCAAATTTTAAATCATATAAATTAATTTTTATTGACTCAATTTTCTCTTATATTTAAGATCAAAGATAATATTTTACCATTATTTCATATGAGATTTAAATTTCGTGAGATTAAAAAAAACAATAAATTGAACATACCCCTAACTAAAAAAACAAAACATTAACATCACACAAGTTTCAATCTAAAATGCTATAAACAAATTATATGTTAGTTAGTTTTGTTATTTATTCTTTTTCTTATTTTAATGTGTACTTTGATATCAACTTGATGGAAATTATTTAATTATTTGATAGAAAAAAAACGATTATTTTAGAGTAAATTATGATATCACATTATACACTTATTCTTCAAGTTGAGATCATTTACATAAAATCTGAACCATTTCAAAAATAAATTAGACATGTGTGTTATGAGCCAAAATAATAAACATCAAGACGGTTGAAATATAATCGAGCATGCAAAAGAAGAGTGATATGTAGACTTGATAACTGATTTGGGTCTTCCAAATTAAATTACTTAGCACAATCAATTTTTTGGGCTTCACTTTTAATTTCCACCTTAAGGACAAAAAAATTATACAAATTAATAGGATGTAATGACTCAAATATGTTAAGATTATGTTCAATTTGTATAAGGTATATTAAATAATGAGTTAGTAATTTTTAGAAGGATCTAGATAGATTTATTATGATAAGTTGTTATTTAACTAATTAATATATTATTTCTCTTTTGTAAAAATATGTTTTTTTTTCCTATACTATCAATAGAAAATTAGTGATTATAATAAAAAAAAGATTAATAATTAATAAACAAATTATCCTAAATCTTTTTCTATTTGGATAACAGAATTTAAATTTTAAAATAAAGAGACTTAATATTAAAATTTAGAAGTGTTTTGAATTATTATTTTTATTTTTATTTTCCAACCTAAACTTTACTTGTTTTTAGAGGCAAATATTTTTACGTTTAATTGAAATCACATTCATCACTATACATGCAACCACGGAGTTAAATATTTAAATTTTGTTTAAGTAAACATAAACATTACCGTAAAAGTACGGATCATACAATTTTGATAGTTCTAAAATATCAAATTATAATTAAAAAAATATTAGGATTTAAAAATATTTTCTATATTTTTTAAAATTTTATATTAATTTTATTTATTAATAAAAAAACAAATTTTATAAAATAAATAATTGTTTATATTTTTATAATTAATAAAAATATCAAAAATATTTTCATTATTTTTAAAAATGTATCTTATTAACTATAACTTCATCTTCTCAATAAAAATGTATCTTCGTCTTGCACGCTTTTCCTTTTGCGTTGCCAGTTTGTGAGACCTAAAAACATGGGACCAAAGCCCATAGTATCTCTTATCCCCCCCTTATTAATAACCAGCGTCTACATAATACTAGTGTCCCATCTTTCTGTTTTTTCGATAAAATAATGTTAGTTAGTAAATTTTATGTCATTATTTATAAATAAAAATCAGGTATTTAACAGATAAAGAAAAGAAAATTAGAAAATTAAAATAGTTTAAATGAATAGTGTAATTGAAAAAATTAACAGACTAAATATTTATTTATATTTTTAAAATATTTATTATTCACTTACTTTAAATTATTTGATGAAATATTAAATAATATTGATTTTTCTAAATTTTTTATAAAATTGATCTGAATTGTTAAAATTCAATACTAATAAAGAGTTATTAATTAAAATAACTTAACTTAAATTTACCGTGGAGATAAAATAGACTCTTTTATATATATATAAACTATAAAGAGGTATTAATACAAATACATCTCTTCCTCTACCACATCCATCTAACCTTATTTATTTTCAATTCACTCAACTCAACTACACATTTGTCTTTCAACTACATCAACTTGTTAATTTTTTCACACATTATTATCACAATATTAATAATGGATGTATTTATCCCGGAAGAGTATGTTACAAGGCGAAGGGTCGAGAAAAAGAAGGAAAAAACAACAGCGTCCTCTAAACCACATTCACAAAATAATGAAGCCACAATCAAAGGAACAACTTCCTCTTCCTCTTCTCGTCCACCGTTGTTTGGTCTTATTGGAGACAACGATATTTTCACTTACTTTTCGCTTTAATTAATTCACAATGCATGCATTGTATTACATTATTAGATCAAGTATGAATTTCGATTTTGCTTAACTCATTGTATGTGTGAAAGAATGTTGAAGAATTTGTACTAACAAAAATGGCTAGCTAGTTACGCTTTTTATGTTGCTATCTATGCATATTATCATACAAAGGATGAAGAATGCACTGTATGTAACTTCCAGATATATTTTTCTTTTCTAAGTGTGTCCCATAATTAAGCTTCATTTTTTAAAATAATAATTAATTTAAAGTGTATGAAATGTCTTTTAGTTTTAGTGATGGCATAATAGGTGAAAAGTTACTTGAGTAATATTTTTATTTAAAAACAAAATGTAGGCCAAACAGAGCGAGGCCTTTTTATGTTTCTTGGGCATAAAAATAAGTGACTCCACTTACTATCCACACCCATCCAAGTATCATTCCTACGCCTCCCCCGATCTTAGTATACGGGCGTAGGTTGGGGTTACTTCAAAACCGATTCACTAGTACTAATACCTTTTGAAATTTCATTTTCAAAACCATTAGCAACTTTTTGAAAATTAAATTTATGAACCTAAAAAATCTTTTGTAAAATTCTAGTGTGTTAAAAAAATTAATTTTAAAATTAAATTGCATTTCGAAAACTAATTTTAAAACATAGCACAAATATTTCGAAAAGACGAAAATTAGTTATAGAAAAACACTTCAAACCCATAAAACTGTTATTAAAATTACTAAAATGCTCTTAGAATAAACAAGTCATTTATATCTTCGGAATTTTTTTTTTAAATGACTATGTTAGGCAAAAACAGATTTTTTTTAATAAAGCAAAAGATGGGTGTGGGAATCAAATTGGGGGTGTAAGTAGCGAGCCCTTTTTTTCTGGGGTCAATAAGTAGCCAGCCCCTTAAAACATGATCCATATTAAAGAGGAAGAGGAAAATTACATCCAAGCTTCATTCATTCTCCGAGTTCGTCAATCCGTCCTTTAATAGTATACCAAAAGTTAGGATTTGACATTATATTTTACATTATTTAAAATTATGATTTAATAAAAATGAACAAACATAGAGAATTAGATGAGCATTCACATTTTTTTATAAATATCAGTAAGTCCAACATTAATGGCAACAATTAAATCAGATTAGGTCTTATTTAGATATACCGATCTAGACTAATTTTACCTAGATTCATTGTTCCTAATTATTCCCATTTAGACCATAAGTTCTTTGTTGGTGTCTTCTTAATTGTATTATATTTAAAAATAGATAAATAAAAAATAATATTTTTTTCTACAAAAGTAACAGTTAAAAATGAATAGAGTGATTAATTTGAAAAATAAAAACAACAACTGATAAATGAATAGTCATATTTTATACAACCAATGGATAGAAATGAAATTACTGAATTTTTTTGACAGAATGAAATTATTGATTTAATTACCTAAAAAACAATCATAATTAATTAAGCTGCACTAAACAATCTATATTAAAGACGTGAAAATAAGGATGTGGTCTAAGTCAAACTCGTTGAGTACATGTTGGGCTTTAATGTAGGCCCAGTTCCCACTAATAATAGTCGTCCCTTACCTTGAGCTCACTCATGTTTGTTTACA
Organism: Cicer arietinum; assembly: GCF_000331145.2. Classification (NCBI taxonomy): domain Eukaryota; kingdom Viridiplantae; phylum Streptophyta; class Magnoliopsida; order Fabales; family Fabaceae; genus Cicer; species Cicer arietinum. The sequence continues at coordinate 5,506,907 of NC_021165.2, read as the reverse complement.
TTTGGCTATTGGGACCGAGAGTTGGACTTTAATGTCATTTCTTTTCCCTTTAGAGATGACCCATCTCACTCACCCTGTGCTCGTTCCATCTACAGACAAACAAATATCGTTTCTGAAATTATATCTCATGTCTAAATAAAATAAATTCATTCAATTGTACAAGATTTGTTTTACTATCCCTTATTTGACTATTTTGGCTATACATTGTATTCAATATTAAACACGATGAAATGTGTTTAAAGTTTGACACTGAATAAATGACATGAAAATGGGTCTATATTATTAATGTAAGACATCTCTTATTTTATAAATTACTTTTGTAAGATTCACTTAAATCTAATTTAATTTCTAAGAAGAATTACTAAGATCATTTGGAGTTACGGAATATAAATATCATAATATAACAATTTATTATTCCAGTTTTCATGTATATTTTAGTTATTTAATTACATTTTTAATATGAATTTCAAAATTTTGATATTATTTTATAAAATATAAATTTTATTTTATTTGTATGATCTTTCTCACGATAATTTTAATTGATTTAATTTTTAGTCAACGTAATTCCAAACTCATAAGTTTAAGAGGTTCGTGTAACTAGAGTTGGAGTGGATCTACACACAACTTTTTAATTCTCATCAATCTTGTTACTTGATAAAGAATCAATGGAAAATAAAGATAAAGATCAAAGTGAACAAAGGCAAATGGTTTCTTTGATCATGAGAGACATCTAAACTCTTGATTATATAGCACATGACACTTTTTCTTTTCCTTTTATTTTTCATCATCTATTCCTTTGGAAAAGAAAAACAAATCTTGGCATGTATGTTTTTTCTTCCTTCCTTTTTCAGCTTCCAATGAGTTCGAAAGGGAAACAAATGGGGCAACATAAATCATGTGTCTTAGAGAGCTCTATGGACCCATATACAAAGTGCGCTTTTATTGCAATTTGGGGTGTCATGTGAGTTTCACTGTGCTATATATGGATAATGGGGTCGACCACTTACACGTGACCACCTTCACTATTGCCTTTCATGTCTCTCATGTATGTTTGCGCATGCACACAACTTCATCATTCCATTATGTTCTCCAGTCACACAACATTAACAATTAATATATAATTTCAAAAAATAAACACAATTTAATGAAATTATATGTGTTGGTATTGATGTTATATCTATTCTTCTTCAATAATTTATATACTCACTCTTTTTTTTTTTACAAGATATACTCACTCACTCTTTATTTACGTATTGAACTAAATTCTTTTTTTTTTTTGGGTTCATATACTATAGAACTAAATTAATTACATTAAATTGGATCTAAAACATTGATTTGCAGCTTAATTAATGACTAAAGGTGCTACAAGATTTAACATTGAATACTGTTGTCACATTACTCACAGAGATAAAGTGAAATTAGGATGTAAATTACTGAAACCAAATTCATGTGACCAACAACATTGAGTACATTTGATTAAGATTTTTAAAAAATAATTTTGATTTTATATTTTATTAAATGATTTTTATGAAAATTTATTTAAAAATAGTGAAAGTTGTTTTAGATTTATTTTTTATCAATTAAAAATAATAATTTGACATTCAATAATTTAAATATTTTTATTATTAGAGTTTTAATATGATAAAAATCATATTTAAAAAAAAGTATTTTTCAAAAATAATTTTTACGAAGAACTTTTCGAAATAGTTTTTTATTTTAATGATTTTTTGAAATTTTTTATCCAAAAAATGTTATAGTAAATAGATGAACATGATATTTTAAAATAAATTATTTAAATTAAATTTTTATTTTTAAATTTTTTTTCTTAAAAATATTAGAACTAAAAGATAAAATACTATAAAAATTATTTTAATTATTTTTTAAAGAAACGAATGAATAATCAATCAAAACTAGCCAGCTATATATATATATATATATATATATATATATATATTCTCGGACCGTATATATGAGATGCATGATGCATACATATTATTTGTTTGTTTCCTCTCCATGCACTGTTATGTATATAATAATACCTATATTTTCCTTTTTGCTCTTCATTTATTATTGGTCTCAACCAAACAAGCAGCGTTTTAATAATTGAGTAGAATAAACTATTAATTAATCTATAATTTATTATTTTCTCTTTAATTTGATCCATAATATAAAAATTATAAATAGTCATTAAACTATTTTAAATTATTTAAGTTAATCAGTCTGTGAACTATTATCCTCTTTTATAATTTTAAAATAATTGAAAGATTAAATTGAACGTATTAACAATAGTTTAAATACTATTTATTATATTTATATAGTTTTGTGATCAAATTAAAGAGAAAGTGGTAGTTTAAAGATTAAATCAATAATTTATTGTATGATAAGTAGAAGAGGTTGACATAATTAGTCAATAAATACAGTTTGTTTTATGTATATATTTTTGTTGTAAAAAGAGATTAGCGAATAAATTTATGTATCTAAATATTAAAACAAATAATATTTTATATTCGAACTCACATACTATAGCAAATGTCCATTCTAAGTATCATTTAAATTATACTTATGAAATTCACGTCTATCTTAATTGTGGTCTGCTATTAATATATATACTTTATTAATTTGGACATAAATAAGGAGACAGATAGTCAATAATAGTCTTACCTACTATTAAAGAAACCAATGGGGGCTCATTATTTTTATTTTATATATAGCTTGACGTGCAGATTAGGAAGTTTGATAAATTTAGTTATACAAATGTTTCCCTCAATTTGATAGAGTCACTCAATTGTATGGAAATTCGAACTCTTAATTGTTTTGGAAGCAATGGATCAAAAAAACACAGTCAATGATTCCCGCATGACCAGACCCTAGCATGTGATGATAAAGCTGAAATTCAATCACATGTTGCAAAATGTTATGCACAATTCTTCTTAATTCCTGCAACAAATAATTTGCTTTAGCATTCACTTGCAGAATGCACTCTGTTTCACTCCATCTGTAAAATGCACACATTAGAGTATATACCTTCCCTATCATACATTACAATTCATCACCTGTCACTATGACTTGTAAAGTACAAAAAATGACAAATTAATCTTCCAAAATCAACATTTATTATATAGTACCCTAGCCAAATTTAAATAAGAATACTTTACGAGGTTTAATACTGGGACAAAATTTATTCTCTTAGATGTGCAGGATCATACTTTATTTTCTCACATGTAAATTATATATGAGATGATCTATTCTAAAGAAAAATTGAACAAATTGGTAAAATAATTACAAAGTTTTGACTCTTATGTCAAAATTAGTAAGAATTGAATGTCACATATTAGTTCCTACTAGCCTAACCATTTTATTGCTTTGATTGATTGTGAATATCATTGGCTAATAATAATAAACTTAAACATGTTTAGTTTTGCAGTGATAAAATTGATTTTAAATAAATAACAAATTTTATTGTAAAAATTATATTAAAATTTTAAGACTACAAATATCATTATTAAATTAAAATAAATTGATTTTAAGTGAACAGTAAATTTCAATATAAAGATTATATTTAAAATAAAAAACTACAAATATTATTATTAAATTAAAATAAATTTAAGAACAATTAAATATGTAAAAATTAATTTTACACTCCAGAATGGACCCACATACCTAAAAAAAAGGCTTCTTTTTGTAATTTGATAGAGCTAAATTCTCTTATTATTGATTAGATGGTACAGATTAGCCGATAAAATTAAATTTGCAATTCAACTTAGTTTTTAACTTTTTTTAGGGTAAAGCTCAAAAGTGGAAATCATAATGAACAAAAAAGGGTCCCCTCGTTGAAAATGATGAATGGGAATGGGACCAATTGGTCCTATGAAGATGATCTGTTAAATAAGATCACCATACGGTCAATAGCATCAATAATATCTTTATGGTTCCTATTTTTGTGTCTCATAATAGGATGGACTAATGTTATTGGATTATCTAACTACCACAATTAGTTAGTTATAGTTGATCTAATAAATGTATCCAACAATCACATCTCACCTAGTTATGAATGAAAAAATATATATTATTACTACTTGATTACCCCAAAAAAGAAAATATTTTACAAGTTAATCAAATATAGTTGCAAAAATTAAGATAAGTGGAACCTAGTACATGTGAATCTTTTTTATATGTAATTAAAATCATTAAGTAATTTTTTATCTAAAAATAGGCTTCAATTCATTTTTAAGTGTAGAAGACCTATTTTCAAATGAACTGTGATTGGATAAAAAAATAAGACCAAAGATACAATCTTAGTGAAAAAACGACAACAAGAGAAGACAATCTACATTTTGTCATACGATCAAAGAAAATACACACAAGTTAGTCAATTTATTGGTAGTTAGAGTGAATTGTAATTGGTTGACAAGAGTTATGCTTTAACGTTCTCTTTATATATCTCAATTGTACAAATTATATTAGACACACATCACTTAATATAAATCTATTTTATCCATAGTTTATCAGTTTTTTCACCTTTTACTATGTTATCTATCAAAAAATAATTATCTTCATTATACGTCTAACTTAACATTTTTTTGAAGTAACAAAAAAAATCAACAACTTTTACTTACTACTTTTGGGTGTTGTCTCTAATTATAAGTATTTACTGCCTTTTCACCTATATTTAAAAAAATATAATGAATTTAATGTTCAAATTTCATGTATACATGTTCTTATAATACCATTTGTATATAAATGTGTTCAATTTTAATTTAATTGTTTAATCTTCCTAGATAATTTAATAATATTAATAAAGATATGTTTAAAAAAATAACAATAAATATATCTAATAATTTAAAAAAAAAAAAAATATATATATATATATATATTTAGAGACAAAAACCTTTCTTCCAAAAAATATGTGAATAATTAAAAGAGAGAGAGTATAGTAGGGGCCAAGTACATGCCTTCATTTATCGTCCTATTTTGTCTTTAATAGGATAGATGCCAGTTGGCACACAGCCACACACACACACACACACATACCCTTTATAACGACCACATGCTCTATCAACAACATTCAGCAATGAGAGAGTTTTGTGTAAAAACAAATGCTAGCTCGGAACATATTACACATGGACTTGTTTAAGTTTCCATAAGAGGCAAAACACTAGAGATCCAAACGTCTTGTGATTTGATGGTTCTTACATCATTAATAAGAACATATTACATATACATGATCCAGGTTAAATCACATATTGTCATACCAATTGCTGATGGACCCCGATTTAAATATGTGTGGACTGTCGTTAGGTTTGGTAGTTGTGGTATATATCAATCGAAACCTTGAAAGGTATTCTACACTTTTCATAATTGTGATTTTGTCTCTCAATTACACTACACTCACCCTGTCTTACCAAGTAAAACTATATCTTAAGAGGATCACATTTGATACTAATAGACATTTTTTATTTTGTAAATAATTTTTGTAAAAGTTAAATTTAATTTAAAATTTAAAATAGTCACAGAGTATATTTAATATTTATTAAATTAATTAGGTCATCGCTATCACATTAAATATTTAGTCTTAGATTTAAAAAATGTGTTAAAAGTTATACATTGTATTGTATATGAAATAAAAATATGTTTATACATTAAACAAATTCTATGACATCACGCATGAAATAAATTTAATGAAAAAAAGCTTCATTAAATATTTTATGTTTTTGTTTATTTGTGTTGCAAAATCATCATGAATGGACTACTCAAGTGATTGATCACTGGTTTGAGGCAAGTAAATTTAAATTAATTAAAACCCAGGGACAACTACTCAGTCTTGTGACCAGTTACCATTCATCCACATATTTTATTTTCATCTCTATACACTTACTTACATAATGTATTGTTATAATTAATTAATGAACAAAAATATACAAATTTAGGTTTAATCATTTGGTAATCACAAACCTCCTCCCACAAGACTAGACCTTCTTTCTTTTCTTTTTTTTCTTTTTTTTTTAATAAAGGCACACTACACCAAGGTGGTCCTGGTTTGGAGTGGAATAGGCGATCGTCTATGCCATTATTTTTGTACGGTACTAAAATTATTATTTTTGTTTAATAGTATTTTTTTTTTCATTTTGCTTAGTAGTATTATATTTATTTGATTAATAAGAATTTAATTAAGTTGAAGATTTAAACTGGATAATCATATAATTTATAGAATGATAAACGAAATGGGAATACTGAACAATCAAATATTTTTTGGTTTCAAAACAACAACTATATATATATATATAAATAAAATGAGAACCTATTGATTTTAGGTGTAATAAATTACTTTTTTTAATAATTCAATATAAACAATAAATTTCAATAATACAATTGTTAGTTATTGACATAATATATTAATGATCAAAAAGTTAAAGTTTTATATAAATTTAAAATTCGTCGTTATAATCTAGTAATCAATATTTATTTATATTTTTTGTAAATTTATTGTATGTTAATTTAAAAATATTTAATAAAGTAATAAATAATTTTTAAATTTTATACAAATTTAAATTTTTTATTTAACGATTGAATTAATAAAATTTATCATTTATATTGAATTATTAAATAGAAAAACTCATTGAAATTATTCTTAAAGTCAACTTATCTACACTCATAAATATATATAGTAATCTTGAATAATTTTTCAAAAAATAAAATCAGGGAAGGTGATATTCAATAATTATAAGAACACAATATATGTTATTAATGCGTCTGGAATATTTAAATTATTAGTACCGACCCTACACCACCACACACATATACAACGGTGTTCTTGCATTTACAAACTGTCGTTGTTCCAAACCCAAATTAATGCATGAATTAAGGTGAGATAAGCAATCCATTATTGCATGAATAATATATATAATTTACACCAATTCCAAAACATCATATCCACGTTACCTAAATGATATTCCAACAAATGCACGATATTTTCTAAAAAAAAATAAAAAATCACAATGTATTGTATTTGATCCATAAATTTATTTTCATAAGGTTTTTAGTGAATATGTAATTCTAAGTCCACTTATATAATTGTTTTAGTCAAATTGCAATGATTCTCAAACTTTCTCATGATCCAACAAAATGGTGTTAGAGTTCTTTGTATCTAAAATATTTATGACAAATAATATTTAAATAGTGCATCTTATTGATGTATCACTTTCGACCAATGACAATGTAAGGAGATGAAAATGATTTCGTTTGAAGGGAAACTTGGCCAAAGGAATGGATGAACTATCATTTGATGGGAAGAAGTCTTACATTTGATAGAAATAAAAATATTGAATATATACTATATAAACGAGAAGACTTATAAATTTATTGTTTTAAAATTATATAATAATGTAATGTTTAATTTAATTGTATAGTCGTTCTTAGTCAATTAAAAATCTAAATTTAATTCTAAATAAATAAGTGAATTAATATTAAATGATTCAGTGTTGTATGATATCCAATACAACTCTAGGCTAGTTGAGGACTCACCAATAAATTATTAAATTTAGCTGGGATGTCCTTTTCATTTAATATTAAAAATTAAAATGAAACATTAATATATTGATGTTAGGGTTTTTTTTTTTAATAAAATAAAATTCGGTGATTGTTCACATAATCACTCAACCCAAGCATCCAAGGACGTTTGTCGGTACCTGATCTTGTTTGGTAAATTACTTCCTCGGATCGATTTTAAAAGACAATTTTTTTTACACATAACTGATAAATAATTTATAATTATTAAAATATCATTTATTATAATAATAACTTATTTCGATCTTATATATAAGTAAAAATGAATTAAATAATTATTGAAAATTAAGATAAAATAAAGAAAGTCAAAGAAAATTAAACTATACATTCACTTTGTAAATAAGAGAATTAGTAAGGAACATTTTTGAAATGGTAATATTAAATAAAGTTAAATTTAACGATTTTTATTTATATTTAATGTCAAAAAATTATTATGGCTTTGTTTATAAATAAAGCTGGAGAAAAGTATATTTCGACTGATGTGTTATATATACCTTTGTCATTTTCAAAACAAGTTAAAGAATGGAAAACATTTTCCAATCAAGAATGGTTTGTCAATGGGGAGGGAAGGAGTTAAATTTTTGTTTTTCAGATTGGTGGATGAGTCTGGTTTGGTAACTTAAAAGTGTGTAATTTCCCCTATTTTTTTTTTTACCGATACTGCTTGTATTATAGATCAGAGTACCACTTGTAATCTTCATTAATACCATATTTGCTTATAAAAAAAAGTTTTCTTAATATTTTTAATTAAGTATAAATTAAAAATAAATTAAATATAATAGAAGGGGTTAAACTTTATAATATAAATGTATCTGAATTCGAATTTCTACTAAAACAAGTACTACATTTAATTTAATCTATGATACGTTTGAAATAAAATTACTTTAAATGAATGCAACCTTAAAAAAAAAACTAATATATTAGATCAATTGAAATTCTCAAAAGAGTTATATATGTAGAAACGGATGAGTAGTGATTTAATCATGTATTATGTGTAGATATATAATTCTTGTTGAATAACTAAGTTACAATGCTATGTGGTCATAATTTTTATTATATAAAATATTAGGTATTGAGCAACAATGTGTTAAGTGGATATTCACCTAACTCCAAACATATATTGATTTTTGCTGTTAGTATTATTTCTATCAACATGAACTAAGTTTCGGGTGTATTGGAAGAAAAAAAATCCAATAGTCTCTCACACGAAAAAGAGACGAAACTTAAAAAAGGAGTTTATAAAGAGTGACTAAAATCATGCATATATAAAATATTTTATAACCATTTTATCCATCAATTTCTAATTAATTCTTAAGACTTTGAACTAAATTGATTTTAAAGTGTTTTTTCTAATAAAAGCTTAATTCATTATGTACAGCTTAAGGTTTGGATGTAAACATTTAAAACTAAATTTAGACAGGTATATAACAATTTACCTTTAAGAGCTATTTTTTAAGGTAAAATTTAAGAATATTTTTAATAAAACAAATTTAATACATCTAATAATTTGAAAAATGAACTTCAATTATGGACATATTTTTATAGTGAAACTTGTTTTAAGGACAACATTGATAAAGTTAATTTGAGAAAATAAATTAAAATACTAAAATATCAAATATCCGCGTGAGTTAGAAGAGATCATTGGCTATGGAGGAAAAATATTCCATTGTGAAGAAGATCTATTTTTGGAATGTATATCTTGTTTTGGCTAACGTTTTTATACAAATAAATGTTACAAAGGTGATTGTGGAGAAATAGTGGTGAAGAGAGGGGTTGTCTAGCATTTTCGCACATTTATTCTTAGATTGTCATAATTTTTGTGGAATATGGTTCTCAATTTTATTTTGGATGAACAATAGTAGTGAGTTCCCTAATTAGACGTTAGAATATGTACAATTTTTTTTTTTTTGTAATTTACTTAGACGTGGTAGAAAGCTCTAGGAAAGCTTTGCAGTTATTTAATTAATTTGTATTTGATCTATATGAAATGATTGCATTGACGTAATTTTCTGAGATATTTATTTTCAAAAGAGCTAAGTAATCGATCAAATTAAATTATGGTTATGATAGTGATTAAAAGAAAGAAATAACAATTTTCAATATCAGTTAAATCAATAATAAATTACTCCATTTGAGTGTTTTGGTATTATTAGGTAAAATATTTATCTCAAAATGATTTTCACATATTAAAATTGAGTTGTTTAAGTGAAAAGTATTAATTGAGTATATCTACGTTAAGAAAGTTTAACTTACTAATATTTACTCTTGAAGCCACATCTTGTATTTTGACTTTTAAAGAAGTCAAATGAAGGAGCGATATTTATCATCTTATTAGACCGCTACATCATCCATAGGGGATGTTGGAACATTCGCGTTGAAAACCTACACGTGGTAAAAGTTTGAGTGCTTAAATATAAAAATAAAATAAAATATAAAAAATCCAGTGCAGCATAGCATATGCAATGCATAATTACTCCAAATTATTGACATGCTTGGTTTATTTTAAAAGAATTAAAATTAATTTTATAGATGTAATATTATTTTGAAGTGTTTAAATATCAACTAAAATAAATTCATTTTTTATTAGAATAAAAAATAAATTTTATCTTTAAAAAGTTAATTAAGTAAATTTTGATTTAAAATTTGTAATTTTTAAAATTAATATGTAATATATAAATTATTAATTATATGACATTAATCATAAAATTATTCATAGTGCAATTATAAAATTATTAATTATAAAATTATTCATAGTGCAGTTAAATCATCTTATTAATTATAAAATTATTTTATAACATGCCATCAATCATAATTATTCATAGTGCAATTATTATTTTAAAAAGTTACAAAATATAACAATATATTAAAATTAATATTTCAGTGATCGTCAATGTAAATTATTTTTTCTTAAAATTTATTATCAAATAACTTTTATTTAAATATATATATATATATAATATTAATATAAATTACTTTATATTTAATTATTTTGATAAAATAAATTAATTTCTAATTAATTTTACTCAACACAAAATCAAACTCACACTAAATTATTTTTTTATAAATGAAAAATATACAATTACTGGTATCACTCTTTCTTTGGGTTGAGGTTTGTTTAGACGCAGCGAAAGTGGCAGCCTAAGTATTCCTAAGTCAGTTAGATTTAAATTCTCTAAATCAAGACATTGTTACTGTTCCAACGACTCACTTCATTGATTTTTGTCTCGATCTAAATTCCTACTGTATTCATTTATTTATTAGATAACGTTCAGATGAGTTGAACTCCGTCAAATCATAGTATCACTCAAGGTTAATAAATAAAATAAAGATGTATTTATATATTTCTTAAAATAAACATATCTCATGTAGTATGAGATAAATTCAAGAATTTATAGACGTGAATCAACTCTTTATTAAATTAAAATATTCCATTTTCATTTATCATTATCTTCTAATAATTTTAATAAAACAAAAATACCTTGCTGGGAACTTGATTTTTTTGGGTACAGGCTGGAAATTTGATTTATATTTTTTAGGTACAGGCTGGAAAATTGATTTTTTTTAGTTAGCACGTGTAAAATCATTTATTCATATAAATTTGTTCGGTTGTTATTTTTTTAATTTAAAATATATATGTATATATTCAACGGACAATAAAATAAAGACATCTCTCCTAAAAGGAGTTTATATATGTAATTTAGAAATTAATTTTGATACATTATTAATGTAAAATGTTTTATATGTAATATTTGTTTCTCATAATAATTAAATTATTTGATTTTTTCACGTATAACAATAAAAATATATTAATAAAAGAGAGAGATAATATTACTTTAACTAAATTAATCTTGTTATGTATGTGTGCATCATCAATGTTATACATAACAAAAAATATTGTATTTAAAATAATATAAGAAGGATTAATTCAAAGATATAATTAAAAAACTATTTTAAAAATTGGAAAGCCATTTATTTCAATATATATATTTTTTCTTTTAAATAGATGAGTTATTGTAGAATGAATGAATTAAATTTTAGAGATTAATTTTATACACTATTAATTTAAAAAGTTTTACAATTGTTTATATATGTAATCTTTAAAGTAAAAAATATAATAGTTGACTAATTTGTTCTATCCTTATAGTGTACAAAAACTAAGATTAAATAGCTCATTGTCATCATTGCTATACATATTTACATAGTAAGAAATAATTAGATGCATGTATAAAAAGTTTGTATCTGTGTATAACAATGAATGTCATAAAAGTAATAATAAATTTATATTGTTTTGGTAAAAAGCAATAATTAATTTCTAAAATCTGTTTTTCTACTATCCAAATTATATAAAAAATTTGTCTCCTTAGTTTTTAGTATGTTATCGATATTCATTAAATTGTAGATTAATAGGCAGATTATATACTTTTATTATAAATTCTACGTACATGAGAGGGTGGCAATTGAATTACTAAAGCAGGGTGTAAATAAACGATATTATATAATATTTAAAAAATTGCGTATTGAATTTGAAAATAGAATTTATATATTTTTGTATTTGAAGGATGTAGTTGTTAAGATGAATGATTTTAGAATGAAAGAGCTGGTAATTTTGAAAAGTGTAGTAAAGAGAGAAACAAAAGCAGTTGTGAGCTGAGATCTGTTGACTCTCCTTGTTTTCAACACTCTTTTTCCATTTCCATAACTTAACATTCTTCTTTCATTATTAATCCACACTCTACGGAATTTATCACTCAACCACCGGAACACTTACTTTTCCGGTCACCGGATTCCACCGTCAATTCTCTCAATTTCAGGATCGGTTACATGTGTAACTGACTCGGTGTTACTAATCCAAAATGTTCAAATGGAGGAGCGACAAAAACAGAGTCAAAACTGTTTTCAAACTCCACTTCCATGTCACTCAGGTACCTACTTACCTTCAATTTTCATTTTTATTTTTTTATTTTTAAATTCATTCATTAAATGAATTTTAAAATTTAAATTCCTATTTAATTTTGATGATGGTGTGCAATGTAACTAGGTTATGAATTATTGGAGTTTTATTTCTTCTTTCTTTTCAGGTGCTACAATCTGGGGTGGATTCTTTGGCTCTTTCTATAGTTCCTGGTGATATTGGAAAACCAACAACAAGATTGGAGAAAGCTACAGTGAATGGTGGAATTTGTAAATGGGAAAACCCTGTCTATGAAACTGTTAAATTTATTCAGGACCCTAAGAATGGGAAGTTCAGTGATAAAATTTATTATTTTGTGCTTTCAATGGTATTTTTTTTTCCCTTTATTTATTTGTTTGTTGTTTGTGTTATGTGAATTTGATGTTGGATTGTGAATTTTTTATATAGTTTTTGGGTTCTATTATTTGTAGGGATTATCAAAAGCTAGCAGCATCTTTGGAGAAGTTTCCATTGACTTTTCTGATTATGCAGAAGCTACAAAGCTCTCTTCTATTTCTCTTCCTGTTAAGAATTCACATTCGGATGCTGTCTTACATGTTAGTGTTTGATTTCTTCAATTTTCTGATTTTTTTTTTTTTGGTTCGTTTTTCTCTTTAAGAGATTATATACTTCTTGAAATTTCAGAGAAAACTAATCAAGAAATTGAGTAGAAAACAATTTTGTGCAACATTGATTTCATTAGTTCTGATTTGTTGCTTAATCTACAGGTATCAATTCAGAGACTACAAGAAAATAATGATAAAAGGTAAAAGGGGATTATCCTGATTTTTTCTTTATTTTTTCTTTATTTTCTGGATATATAGCTTTTGCCTCATGCTCAGTTGTTTTTTATGACAGATTTTCTTCTTGTTTTAAATAACATTTGCAGAGAGGAAGAGGAATGTGAAGATACCAAGCTAAAAACTAATGATAGGAGCTTAAGGACCTATTTAAGCAATGGAAATGCAGATGGATGCACTAAAAGTGATTCTTCTGAAGTAAGGTTTCGCTCATTTTGGCTTCTGAAGTAAGCTTAAAAAACTATGTTTGAAATTTTACTAAATTTTATCTTTCTTTTTATATTTCACAGGATGTGTCTGCCAATGTAAACACAGATAGAGCTGGATTGAGTGCTGATTGTAGGACATCTAGTGGATCTGACATTACATTGTCAAGTTCGGATGGAAGTTTTGGACCCGATACTCCCCGAGAACTTGGACTAAGAAATACTATCATCTGCACCACCACGAATGATTTTCCTTCAGTCGCCATCCACACTTCAGAGCCTCAAAAGCCTGCTGTAAATGCCTCGGCATCGATGTACGATGTACAACAGAGATCATCACAATGGGACTGCTCAGCTGGTTCAGAACATGGTCTGAGTACGGACGGTTCAACACATGGCTCTCAGGATTCCCTTCCTAGGGAAAAATCTCATCAGGCATTAGGTATAGAGAATGAAAAGCTCAAGGCTGAACTTGCTGCTTTGGCCAGACAGGTGGATGTGTCAGACATGGAACTTCAGACTCTTCGGAAGCAAATCGTGAAGGAAAGCAAAAGAGGGCAGGAGCTTGCAAAGGAAGTCACTAGCTTGAAAGATGAAAGAGATACACTCAAGAAAGAATGTGAAAATCTCAGGTCTTTTCGCAGTAGAATGGACAAGGCCAAAGTGAGTAGCAGGTCACAGTTGGATAGTGGGGATCTTCATACTCTTGTTGAAGAAATCAGACAAGAATTGAGTTACGAGAAGGACTTGAATGCAAATCTTAGACTACAGTTAAAGAAGACACAGGAATCGAATGCTGAACTAGTTCTCGCTGTTCAGGACCTCGATGCAATGTTGGAGCAGAAAAATAGGGAAACACATGGTGTTTCCAATAATTTCAAACAGACTAATAAAAACTCTCGTGAGTTAGGGAGAAGCCTCTCTAGTTGTGAAACAGACGATGATGAAGAACAAAAAGAATTGGATGAGCTTGTTAAGGAGCAAAGCAGTCCCAAGGAGACACACTTACTTGAGCAAAAAATTATGGATCTCTATGGTGAAATAGAGATGTATAGGAGAGACAAAGACGAGTTAGAGATGCAGATGGAGCAGCTTGCTCTGGACTATGAGATTTTGAAACAGGAAAACCATGACATCGCATATAAGCTTGAACAGAGTGAATTGCAAGAACAGTTAAAAATGCAGTATGAGTGCTCTTCTCCTCCTCCTGCCATAGATGACTTCGAAACACATATTCAGAGTCTCGAAAATCAACTCAAAAAACAGTCAGAAGAATTCTCAAATTCTCTTGCAACCATCGAGTCTCTGGAGAACCAAATCAGAAAATTAGAGGAGGAACTGGAGAAACAAGCCCAAGGATTTGAAGTTGACTTAGATGCAGTGACACATGACAAAGTTCAG